>NW_024032228.1:0-11283 GCF_002237135.1 Teleopsis dalmanni | reverse complement strand
TGATAGACGAATTCTTTCTAACAACTTCTAAGTCACCTTGAAGAATAGGGAAAGAAAACAGATAATTCAGGGAATCTGAGCACGAAAGAGTAAAAAATTTAGGAATATAGGAATAGGAATATTCATGGATGAAAACAACATTAACATCTTTAACCTTGTGCTTAATTACATGAAAAGTATTGAAAAATTTGTAGCCAAGCCTTCAGGCAAATTCACTTGAAAATATCGCTTGTAAAACATAAATAAGCACGTAGGTCACGGCACAGTCTGTCATTCCTTTTTTTTAGATCAAATTCCATAAAAACAGTGACTAACGAAACATACGAATCAATAGTCATCGACAACTTCAACGACCGAGCTCAATACGATATCTCAACAACATCTATATGTATATAGTTCTTCTGTACGTGTGTTGATAGTGAACTCCTCCTAAACGACTGAACCAATTTTGAAGAAATTTTTTGTGTGTGTTCAATTGGATTCAAGGATGTTTTAGATTCACAATTTAGTCCAATGGACAATGTTTTTTTAGTTAAATTTTTATTTATTAAGTAGTTGTTGATCTGTTAATCTTTTACGTTAGATCCAGCAGGTAGTGCTCTAACCAGAACAACTGATACACAAATAAGCCTGGTAGATGACGCTGCATGAATATTTTGAATGAATATTTTTTATATGTATTCATTCAATGCATTTAATTTTTTTGTACGCTGTGTTTTGATATTATATATATCGCATTTACGTAAATATTGAGCGTGTTATATTCAGATAAAGTTAAGTGTATTATATGTATATTATATATATGTATTATATTTCGTTTATATTTCGACATTTTAGTTTGAGTGTATTATATTAAGTGTGTTTCGTTATATTGACATTTTAATTTTTTTGTACAGTATCTTTAGATATTTTAGGTATCGCATTTCAGTGATTATTAAGTGTATTATATTCACATATAAATAACGTACAAAAAACAATGCCACGTCTTCGTGGACGAGGAGAAAATATTGGTCGACGGACTCTGAATTCACAATCATTCCAGAACCGTCGGTTAAATAGATCGGCAGAAAAAAATGAAAATGTAAAAAACCAGGATGCAATCACACGTACTAATGAAAGTCAAGAGCAACGTAACGAACGCCTTCAAGCTAACGCATTGAGACAAAGACTGGCCCAAAGACAACACATTCAGAACACGTGAACAACAGCGTTTGCAAGTGTGCATTGACACGTGCATCATTTCTTCGCCTTGCGTTTGAATATGAGTCGGATATCAACTATTCGTCACATTCACAAATTGTAATCGGAGCTATGAACAAACAATGCCAACACTGTCATGCACTCAAATACAAAGGTGAATCGGCCGGTTTCTGCTGCGCATCTGAAAAAGTTGTATTGCCACCATTGAATTCGCTGCCAGAACCATTGAAAGCACTATTGGCTGGAACTACATCTCAATCTAAATTGTTTTTTCGTAAAATTCGCAAATTCAATTCGTGCTTTCAAATGACATCATTTGGAGCAACAAAAATCGTTCAGAATGAGGATGGTCGCAATTTTCAATTAACGTTTAAGATTCAGAGCCAAGTGTATCACCAAATTGGTTCTTTAATGCCGATGCCCGATAACGATCCAAAATTTCTGCAAATCTACTTCATGGGTGAAGAGGAGCAGCAAATAAACGCATGTTGCCGGTACAATTATATCGAGCAGATAGAGCAGAGAGAAATTGTGGGTATTTTAGAACCGTTTTTACAAAATCACAACCAGTTGGTCCAGTTGTTCAGTACCATTTCAAACAGACTGCAAAACGACAACTATACAATCGTCATCAAAGCAGTACCATCTGGGCAGCACGCGGGCCAATACAATGCACCGACTATTAACGAAGTTGCACTTGTTATGGTTGGCGACGCATTTGAACGTTGAGATATACGAATCCAACGCAGAGATAACATAGTGCATACGATTGAAGACAGTCATCGCTCTTACGCCGCTTTGCAATATCCATTGATATTTTGGGAAGGAGAAGATGGATATCATTTAAATATTAAACAAAGAAATCCAGCAACAGGTACAATCTACACAAGTCATTATCTAATATTTTATATTTATACACGATTAATTTCTTTTCGTCTTTATTATATTTTTACTTTGCAGGTGCAGAAATCATCAAGAAAGTGAGCACGATGAACTTCTACGCATATCGGTTGATGATTCGTGCCAATGAAGACAATAATATTCTCCGATGCCGCCATCTATTTCATCAATATATCGTCAATATGTATGCAAAAATTGAAAGCGAGCGATTACGATACATCAGGTATAATCAAGCGAAACTACGAGCTAAGGAATACATTTATTTGCGTGATGCTATTGTTGGTAACGTAAATGGAATAACTAATAACAACGACATCGGTACTTCATATATTCTTCCATCGTCATATATTGGTAGTCCACATCATATGCAAGAATATATTCAAGACGCCATGACTTTTGTGTGCGCGTACGGACAACCAGATTTATTAATTACATTTACGTGTAATCCAAAATGGAATGAAATTGAAATTGCATTATTGCCAAGTGAAACTGCAATAGATTGGCACGATATCACTGCACGTGTCTTCAGACAAAAGTTAAAATCGTTGATGAACTTGGTGATACATTCTTTTGTATTTGGCAAATCACGTTACCGGCTGTATTCTGTTGAATGGCAAAAACGAGGTTTGCCACACGCGCATATTTTGACAAAAACAGCCTGAAGAAATTGATAAAATTACCTCAGCAGGAATTCCAGATCGGAATATCGATCAAGAATTGTATGACATTGTTACCGCTAATATGATCCATGACGGCGCCGTGCATGGATAACGGAAAATGTACAAAACGTGAGGTGTTCCGAAAGTGAGGTGTTCCGGTTGAAGGATAAAACGGCATATTTATGGGAAATACATTAGGCCGATTATACACAGTTCATCCAAAGCAACGTGAATGTTTCTTCTTGCGTTTATTGTTGGTTAATGTTCCTGAACCGACATCCTTCAATACTTGCGAACAGTCAATGGCATTTTGTACGACACATATCATGATGCGTGTCGCGAATAACATTTTCTGGAAGATGGCAACCATTGGGACATTACACTTGCAGATGCAACATAGAGTTCATCTCATCAAATTCGCCCATTAATCGCCATATTATTGACGACATGTTTGCCATCTCAAGCTTCTAATCTCTGGGACAAATATAAAGATTCAATGAGCGACGACATTTTGCATCGCATTGGGATCGCTGATCAAAATCCCAACATTTTTCGCCGGAAATATATAACGAGACGCTAATAAAGATTGAAGATATTTGCATTCTGATTTCGAATATGCCACTTATTCATTTTGGTATGCCTCACCTAACCACCCAGCAACAGACATCATTAACAGCGAGATTTAGCGCGAACAATAGTTCGATATGGTCTCTTTAACCACTTTCGTTGAAAATAATGACCAACTACTCATTGATGAACAAAAGAATGTATACGATCAAATTAATTTGTCAATTGCAACAGGAGCAGGGCAAGGTGGATTCTTTTTTTTGGACGCACCAGGTGGTACTGGAAAAACGTTTCTTATCTCACTAATACTTGCGCGCATTCGATCACAAAATCATATTGCGTTAGCAATTGCTTCATCAGGTATTTCAATTTGCTTGATGGCGGACGGACTGGACATTCAGCACTCAAGTTGCCGTTGAACGTTCACACAAATCCAGATGCAGTGTGCAACATAAAAAAGAATTCTGGTATGGCTAAAGTTTTTCAAAAATGCAAAATTATTATCCAGTACTTGGCAAAGTGCTGGAAAGGGTTGTAATGAACCTAATTTTTCCTAGCCGGGGTAGTTCTCAGCCTAGTCCAAGGTCTTACAAGAAAATTTCTATTCGCGGGACCCAGCGTTCAACTACTGTCGTTTCTACCGTCGAAGTAAGATGCCGTACAACAAAGTAATTATTTTCTAATTCAAGTTTTTTTCCTTTATTGAACAATTTATAATATATGTATAACAATAAATGTATTTTAAATATAAAAAAAAAACAATTTATCAAATAATATCTTTACAATTACTCGTAGATAATAATAAGCAAATAATATTTAACTGATTTCAATTTTATTGAACAATTTGTAATATATGTATAACCATAAATGTATTTTAAATAAAAAAAACAATTTATCAAATAATATCTTTACAATTACTCGTAGATAATAATAAGCAAATACTATTTAACTGATTTCAACTTTTTTAAAAAAATAATATTAATCATATTTTAAGTTTAACGTTTTATAAATGCATTTTTGTGTTCACTTAAATACAACAAAATTTTAAAAAAAAAACTCATAAAATGTTTTTAAATAAAAATATAAGGGAAGAAGAATTTATATTAAGCGTAGTCGTGTGAAGATTACTTTGGTATTTCACTTAGAATTTTATGTAATATTTTTACATTCCTTAAATGTGGATTAAGTAATTAAATTTTTAATGTTACACTTTATAATTAATTAAGATTATGTTTGCATATAACAGAATACATTTTTTTCACAAATATCTTGTTTTCAGTTGTTTAATTTCAATTTTTACAAAGATACATTTTTTTTTCATAGATTCTATTTCATAAGAACTAATAATTCATGAGCTTGTTGTGTTTAGAAAGTTTATGCTCCTATGCGCTTAACTTGAAGCCGTTACGATTGTGATTGCCTTGTTGTTACTTTTCTCATTTCCATTTAAATGAATAAAATTTGTAGGTATTCAATTATACAATTTGAAATTTGTTAATTTTTAAGCAATTCGTCCGATTTAAATAAAATAACTTATAAATTCGCGCTTATACATTGAAGTTACTTACGCGAAAATCTGCACTGTATTTTATACATATATAAGTCTTACCCTCTCTGGTACATCAGGGCTGCTTACAACGTCCAGCGATGATTATCAGGAAACACCAATCAATTCAAGCTTTGCCACGTATCGGAGAAAAAGAGACACCCAAGCCGCGCCACGTCTTTTGCTTGTGGTGTCAACACGTTTATACGTTCGAACGAGCACGAGTACAAAATCTTTTAATTGACCACTGTTAAAGCCGTCAATTATTTCTTTTATACTGTGGCTATTAACACTATTATCCCGTTTCGCGCCGTGTCGACAAAACTATTTCAATTTTTTTTGTTTCTTTATATATTATAAAAAGAAAATTACACAATTTTAAGAATTTTATTTCCACTGGTTAAATTAATATTAAAGTAGTTTTAATTGTTATATAAAAAATGCAAAGAACTTTTTTTTTTTTATTTATTTTAAAAAAAAAACTAAGTAATGAACACCACCGGTACGATGCGTTGCGTTCAACATAACCACGAGCCAAGAGACAGAAACACCTCCGCTTGCGCCTTTTATTCTCCTTTTTTTTCTAACTGCGTCGAGCGGACTTTTTTGCTAGCCGTTGTTCGGTCAATGCCCTCAACATTTCCCCTCATTAGGTATTCTGTTGGTTTCTTTTCAGGCTTCTGAAAGCTTTAAACTGCACTCACAGCTTTTTTCCCTTTTATTATCCGCTGCAACATTTTTACGATCAACCGAAATGCACAAAACAAATTAAAAAATGACATTTCTCATTTTTTCTATTTTTGTTTTGATCATGCTTTGTTTTTTTGCCTTTTAATACAATGTGTTTCATGCGGTTCGCGAAAAGTAATTTAAATTTATTTTAATTAATATTGTTCGAATTATATTAATTAAAATAAATATTCACAAGGGTATTTCAAGGTATGTATAGCATTCTTTTGATATGTTAGCTTACACAACATCAAATTTTATTTCGTTATAGGTAACTTTGACGTCATCATTTTTAAATACGTGTGAAGTGCGTATTGTGGCAAGACTAAAATTTATTCAAAAAAATTTAGTCGTCACAATATAAAGGAGAAGAGAGTCAATAATATTAATGAGAACCATTTTTTAGGTCCAACATCAGACTCCCTTTCATTTACAGGAGGGACAAAGGAATAGACAGAAACCTTCAAATTTTAATAGATACAGGTGGCACAGCTTGTGCCACAGCGGGAAAGAATAATCCTGGAAAGCCACCCGAAGATAATACCGGCAAAAATAAAAAATCAAATAAATTAAATAATATTTCGGGAAAGAATAATCTTGAAAAGCCAGCCGAAGATAATACCGGTAAAAATAAAAAATCAAATAAATTAAATAATATTTCGGGAAAAATAAATCCTGAAAAGCCAGCCGACGGTTATACCAGCAAAAATGAAAATTTAAATAAAAATATAAATGGGGAACATGTTCACCCACTATTAATAAATAATATTAAAGAGAGTTCAGAAAACGATATTTCTGAATTATATTCTCAAGATGCCTTAATGGAAACTTCTACATTAGGATCTTTAAATGTACGGATAAAAGATAATATCACGTACAATGAAAATGAGAGCTATTTAGGGGAAATACGAAAAAAGGTTAGCCTTGAAGCCACCTTAAAAAATAAAATAAATAAACTTCATTCTAAAACAAATATGGAATTACCATTCAGAACCGATATAAGGGCTGAAATCAGAACTGAATCTGATTCTCCTATCTGGAGCAAGCAGTACCCTTACCCATTCTCTGTCAATTCATTTGTGAATGAAGAGATTTCAAGAATGTTGGAATCCAACATTATTCAAGCTAGTAATAGTCCATATAATTCTCCAATATGGGTTGTATCCAAAAAAGGACAAAATCCTGATGGTACCCCAAAACATAGACTAGTTATTGACTTTAAAAAATTGAATGATCAAACCATTCCTGACAGGTATCCAATCCCTGATACCAGTATAATCTTATCAAATCTCGGGAAAGCCAAATACTTTTCTACAATAGACTTAGAGTCAGGTTTTCATCAAATTGTAATGTGATATGGGTACAAGATCACACATAACACAAAACACTCAAGTGTTCCGAATAATTTAAAGTAACCATTGACACAGTTCTATTTTAATAAAATTTATGACAAACTATTGTCAAGTAATATGAGCCCTTATTTTGTCATTATTTTGATGACAAATAACTGAGCCGCACATTGCACCATATGTGCAATATGCATAAGTCAAAACTGTGTCAATAGAATAAACGGTTTCAAGTGAAACCATATGTAGAACACTTGCATTAGTTAATAGTACACCATTTATTGATAAGTTATGTCTGTAAGAATATTATATACGTCTAATTTGGGTTAACCAATTAGACGCAAGTATTATAAGTATTAACCAATAGAATCAATACATAAGATTCTATTGGAATTTAGTATTAAGAAACGATGTTAGACTTAAGAATAAAAATTAATAAAAATCAGTCTTATTTTGGACACTCAAAACGACGCGTCTTTCTTTTCCTAACCAAAGTACTTTACATGGCGATCCTGCCAAATCTCGATGGCAAGGACCATTAATAAATAAAATTGAGAATAATTAATAAATAAAAATTAAGAAAAATTAAGTGAACTATGACAAATCTCGATGGCAAGGACCATTAATAAATAAAATTAAGAAAAACTAAGTGAACTATGCCATATCCCGATGGCAAGAACCATTAATAAATAAATTTATATTTATATATATTTAAAAGAATATAAAGTGAATTTTAAAAATTGTATTGAAAAAATTTCATATTAAAACTAATATTATGTGAATAAAACTAAAAACTACACTATAATATTTAGTACTTAATGACTGGAAGTAATGAACATTAATGTGAAATGTGATGTGAAAGGTTATTGTGAAACGCGAAATATGTGAAATTAATTGATTAACTGAATTAATTAACTTATTAACTGAATTAATTAATTAATTAACTGAAAGATCCAACGATCTACAAGCGTCTGTTCATGTGTGAATAAAACATTTTTTTTTTTCAACTTTCAACTCATATTCTAAACTATATTTTAAAAAGAGAAGAAAAATATTTTCATCAGCAGCTGAAACATCATGGTTTGGTTTTCCGCGGATGCACCTGACACAAATACAGTAAACAACAATCAGAACCAAATTTTAGAAGTCAACATGCCGGAACAACAGGTAGCCCTAATAACTCTTATAATTATAATATGCATTGTATATGTACTATATAGAATCAATAAATATTTTAAATATTTTAATATATTTAAATATAATCTTATCAAATTGTTCAAAAAGTCAAACGGAGCGGTTGTGTTGAATTAAACAAAGCAACAATGTTAACGAAGTTGAAGGAATTACGCATAAAATATCTTAACGTGATCTTAAATGCAAATGGGATTCGAGTAGTGGGTAGTAAGCAAGCTAAAATTGCGGAACTAGAAAAGGAAGTGACGAAATCGACACTGAAGATTACGACCTAGATAAATCTGAAGAAAGCGTAAGCATGTCAAAGCAGTTTGAAGAGCTAAAAGACATAGTGATGAATTTAACCCAAGCGGTGCACGCAATGACTATGCAACAGCCAGAGGAGGTCACGCAACGACAGGAAAGTTTGGCTGAGGCAGCAGTGACGGGTGTGCGGACGGAGGTAATAAGTTCACCAGTATCAACAGCAATCACAAGGGCAGATACAGTACAAGGTAACTCAATTGTTAAAGATGTTGTAGGAGTACTGCCTGAGTTTGATCCGATCAAAGGTTGCATAACGTCTGAACAATTTATAACAAAAATCGAACAGCTTCAACGAGTATATTGCTGGAGGGAGTAGCAAAGGAATGGCTGGATGCGCAACCAGTGTTTGAAACTTGGCAGGAATTTGTACGGGCGTAAACCCAGGATTTTCCAAGCTTAATAAATTCGGCAGATGCGCACAGAGAGATGATGCGACGCAAGCGTAAATATAACGAAACGCTTACCGAATATTTTTATAGCATGTTAGCTATGGGACGGAGAGCGAATATGGACGAGCCATCTATAAATTCGTATATAATAAATGGGCTAAATCAACCGGAGTCTACAAGAGCATTGTTAGCAATAAATGTGCGTTCATGCTCAGAACTTCTTCAGTCGATACAAAATATGAAGTCAGCTCAAAGTGTTCCACAGCATTTTAATTTCCCAACGGCAAAGTCAACAGACATTAACTACAATAATGAAATAGCAAAGGGACCCAAGTGCTATAATTGCAATTAGACGGACCACATTGCAATCAAATGTACGGCTCCACAACGAAAATTACGTTGCACGAAGTGTTTAAAGATAGGCCATGAAGAAAAGAATTGCAAGGCAAAAGGTTCATCAATATCACAAGTTTACGAAGAAAAAACAAACGCAGGTTATGTCATTGGCTCCGCCAACACTTCACAATATTCCAATTAATTGGTCTACGTGATCAAATTTGTATCAATTGCAAAATTCGACAGTACATGTCTCATAAGTGTCGCAAATAATTATCTATCCCACGGTACACTTCCCATATTACCAAATTTGTTTCAATCGACACTTTCCAAACATTAATTACACAACGTAATTCTTGGTAACTATTCTAGTTGCAGAACAATTAAAGTATCGAAATAATATTTTATCCCACGATACTTTAACTTCCTCTTAATAAGCAAACCAAAATTTCCTAATTTCACTGCTCCAAATTCAAATTTCTAAATCATTAAAATATTAAAACAATATTTTGATTCATAGTAATTTCCATTACAAAATCTATTGCATTTGAGCATTTCTCAAGCTGCATCAGCATTTCACATAAACAATGTAATGACCCTCATTTGTCAACAGGTTACCAAATTTTTATTGTTACCTCTCATCCACTTTCGCCAATTATGATTTGTAAGTAGTATATAAGATATTGATTTCGTATTTAGAATTAGTCTTAAGATTCCACCTAAGTGAACGAATATATAATTATTAAATAATTTTCATTTATAATAAAATTCGTTTTTTTTAAAACCAAATAAAATAAAATAAAATTTTAATAAAAATTAAAATTTGTGTGTTTTATTTTTTTATTTACCGAAGTGAATAAAAATATAAGTCGCGTACCCTCCCATTCTGAGAAAAATTAAAATTGGGTCTTCTGAAGTGTTAGCATTTGTAGACACTGGGAGCGATAACACTTTAATTAAAAATTCTTCTGTTCCGAAAGATGTAAGTAGACAACTATCGGTGAAGAGGTTGCAAGGATTTGGTGGTGCAGTTGTAGAATCACGGGAACGTATTTTAACAAAAGTCGAGTATGAGGGCAAACAGCTGTTTACATCTATTCAAGTGGTTCCTGATGAATTCCTCGTGTATCCAGTTCTCCTAGGTAGAGATGTCATCAGCCATAACAATAATCTGATAAAAACTGAAACTGAAACACAAGTAGGTGTATCAGTTAATCAACAACATTTTGATATAAGCGCTGATATCAACGGTACACAGCGCAAGCAGGTGAGTGCCTTACTAAAACAATTTGAAAGTTGTTTTGCCGAAGATCTTTCCAATATTGGCAGATGTAAGACGGCAGAAATGAAGATCGAAGCATCATTTACGAAACCGATTTTGGGCAAACGGTATCAAGTGCCTTTTTCCCAAAGAAGTACGCTACGCTCAATTCTCGATGATCTTTTAAAAAAACAACATAATTCAACGCAGTACATCACCACACGCAGCATCGGCGTTATTAGTACCCAAGGCAAACGGGGAAAATCGATTATGTATTGATTATCGTGCATTAAATGCAGTGACGGTTAAGAAACAATATCCAATGCCTATAGTGGAAGAGCAATTAGCTAAACTGGCAGGAAACAAATATTTTACCACATTAGACATGACGTCGGGATATTATCAAATACCGATGAGTGACGACAGCAAACTATTTACAGCTTTTATAACACCCGATGGTTTGTTTGAATATAATGTTATGCCATTTGGCTTAGTCAACGCACCAATGGTATTTCAAGAGGTCGTTTCAAACATAATAAGAGGGCTTGAGAATCAGCACAAGATCATTAGCTACGTAGACGAAGTAATCATTGCATCAACTTCAGTTGACGAGGGACTAACCATATTAAAAGAATTTCTTAATGCAATCGCTTCAGCTGGCTTAACGTTACGACCGTCGAAATGTTCTTTTATGCAGACAAAAGTAAAATTTTTGGGACACGACATAAACAATGCTGGTATTCAGCCGGGTACAGAGAAAACACGATGTATTAATGAATATCTACAACCGCGAAACGAAACTGAAGTACGCAGATTTTTAGGTGTTACAGGATTTTTCCGTAAATTTGTT
>NW_024032227.1:0-11286 GCF_002237135.1 Teleopsis dalmanni | reverse complement strand
TCACTGCTGAAATTAATTTTTGTGTGTTATAGGCTGTAAATGATTTTTTCTACACAAGTTTCTTACCTTTGATTCTAAATATGCAAAATTAACTCTCATCGAAGAAAATAACTCATTTTCAGAACTCCATAGGTATATTTACATGCTTTCTTGCAAAGCTTTATTATTTTATTCTATTATAGTCCCGTGTGGTGGCGGGATAAGAATATCCCCTCAGTATGTCTCTGCTTGTTGTAAAAGGCGACTAAAAGAGAAAATGCACAGGCCAAAGTAGAACTTCAACGATTCCTGGTAAGATGTGAGGCTGCACAGATCAAAGTAGCTTGATACGACTCCTGATAAGACGACCCTTTTGCTAGCAGGCCGGCATCTGCTCAGCCCTGCTAAGTTGACCAGCCTTCGGGAAATGCGACTATCTATCAGGTCAACTGTGAAGTGATAAGTATGGTCATGTCTCTGCTTATCGCTTGACGCAGATAGTCGGGCGGAGGTTAAGGAAAACATCCTTTTGGTGAATGAGTAGAGAGAATGATTGAATAAATGTGTGAATGAATGGAATGTGTATATTAGAAATAAAACCCCTAAACTAAGGTGGAACAGCTACGCCTTTAGCTTGGCAGGACACTTGGCGACCTCCTGTTTTAAACAGCCTTACCTGTGTAATGCGAAGCTCTCAGCAGGTGAACATTTCTCTCTTCGCAACTCGTGGGAACAAAATTGACAACAAGATTTTAACAATACCAATTCAAGGCGAAGTGGTTGACGCTGATAAGGTGGACAATGAGGCCTCACACGCCGAGCTGATAGCCTTAGCTTCAAATACCACAACGCATGACAGTCATGAGACCAACAAAATGGTGGACGAAAAACCCCGCAAGAGTCTAAACCGTTAACCAAAACAGTTGGAAACATGACAATGATTGATCTCGACTTAGCCGAGCGTTCGCTAAGACGGATCATCGACTCAAAAGTCGAAGGATCTCTTGGCGAGAGACACTTAGTTGCATTTAAAGCATTTTTGTTGAACGCCGTAGAGCCCTTAAATGGCGGAATTAGTGACATAGGGTTTGTTGGCAACACTCAGGCACATTACCATTAAGTGTAAAAACCAACAATCAATGGGTAATCAGCACGGTAACTAAGTTGGAAGGCCTTTGATCAGAAGATACAGCGTTGCGCAACGAGAGGAGAATACTCATTTTTGTCTACGACTCTACCGTAGGCAAGGAAAGTATTTTTAGCAGGCAACAGAAGCAAATCAGCTGTGTTAAGAACACTTCAAGGTGGAGGGTTACTAACTTCAGCAAGTTTGGCGAAGCGAGCAGTGCTGGTGTCATGCTCACAGTGTGGTGGCCCAAAGAAGACGCTAAGGCGATTAAAACCGCAGGGGACAGGCTCAACTGCAGTTTAGATCAAGCCAAGGTGAAATTCTAAAAGAATGCATGACGAGGAAGACAACGCCGCTGTCATGGGGCTAACGGGTCTGTGTAGACCCGGTAGCGGTAGTTGTGCGGTGGGTGTGCCTATACCAGATTAGCATAAAGGTTGAATAACTGAATATTCATCCCTGGATTGTTAAAAATGCTATTAAGGGACTCGGTATATCAGTTACCACGCAGTTCTTTCCACAGACAGCTGGAAAAATATGGACATGCATTATGGTGAGGAAGGGGTTACATTGCATCCAATTGCGTCATCTACGCTCTCCAAGTCTTACTACGGTAAGAGTAGGGAGTGATGCAAACGCCTTTATCGTGGCGTCAGCCTATCTCCCATACGACTCTACTGAACCACCTCCCAGGCAGGAGGTAATCAGACTGTTGGAGTATGACGGAATAGGACGAAAAGGCTGGAAATTGACATAGGATGCTATGCGAACGCACACAACATTATGTGGGGTAGCAGCAATAGTAATAACAGAGGGGAATCTCTCCTCCAGTTTGTTGAAAAATACAATCTGATGATTGTAAAATGAGGTTTAGAACCAAACTTCGTTGACGCACGTAGGTCAGAAGTTATTGACTTAACCCTGTGCTCAGACGCAATGACACAGAAAATTGAAAAATGGAGGGTTGCTGACAGAATAACAATGTCGGATCATCGGGATATACATTTTGAAATACTCTGTCATCCAAAACGCACTAATAGTCAGAGGCTAGTAAGAATTCCTGAGAATACAGATCAGGTAACGTACTTGATGTCGGTGAAGGAATTATTACAAAACAGGCCGATGAGGAAACTCAAGACCACATGGAATGTAGAAACAGAAGTCAAAGTAATTACTGCTGCGATGATTAATGCATTCGAAAATGGTTGTCCCCAAACCAGCATTACAGAAAAGTCTTCCACACCCAGGTGAAGTCAGGACCTTGCTATCATAAAAAAGAAGACAAGGAAAGCTTTTAATAAATACATGAGAGAGAAGAACTCAGTATCATGGGATATGGAGAGAGTCAAGGGTGACCTTTCTACCAAAGCCAGGAAAGAAGGATTACACAGGAAAGAAGGATTACACAGAAGCAAAGTCATTCAGGCCTGTTAGCCTTACCTCTTTCATGCTTAAAGCTATGGATAAGGTAATTGTGGACTACCTAGAAGGCACCACACTAATGAAATATCCTTTAAGCAGATATCAATATGCTTGAAGGGCGGGAAGATCCACAGAGACTGCCCTTCACGACGACGTGAGGACAGCTGAGATAGAACTAACTTCAGGGGGCATTTCGATGGCTATCACGATGGACCTGCAAAATGAAAGACATAGATATAGAGGCAGAGCAGTCAGAGGCTGCCCACAGGGAGGGATGCTTTCACCATTTCTGTGGAACGCGACCATAGACTCTCTACTTCAATAGCTTGACTACAAAGGCATACAAACAATTGGGTATGCGCACGATATACCACTGATGGTGAACGGCAAGTTCACAGACACCATTAGAAACGTAATGAGAGGTGCTCTAAAATGCGTCGAAAAATAGTGTAGGGAACAAGGCCTGACCATCAATACGACGAAATCAGACACTAATCTGACTAATCTGACACGATGCTAGGTTTGCTTCCGTTGGATTTACATGTAAAGAAAACGGCGGCGTTGGCAGCAATTTGCATGAACCGGAGCTCCACATGGAACAACTTCGGAAAATTGGTGAGCCATCGGAAAATTATTGAAATCATCCAGACTGCGGTCAAGGAAACGCAGATGCCATTGGAGACTGTGAGAAGAGCTTATGGGACAGAAGTGTCTTATAGAACACTGATAGTAGACGGCCTTCTACATAATGAATGTAACGGGAATGACATCTGCATCTTTACCGATTGGTCCTTGATGGATGGCAGAGCTGGTGCTGGGGTTTACTCGAAAAAGCTATATCTAGCGTGCACTCTACATCTAGGAATATATGTTTCCGTCTATCAGGCGGAACTTATGGCCGTCTCACATGCTCATGATCACCTATTGGATTGTCAGGTGCGTCAGAAAAAGATTCTGATAGCGCTAGACAATCAAGCAAGTATCAAAAGCATGCAAAAGACATACATAGCTAACAGTTAAGTTCAAGAATGTGTAACCAAGCTCATGGAATGTGCTCATGAAAATGAGGTAACGGTTATGTGGGTTAAGGAACACATCGGTATTGAGCAAAACGAGTAGGCAGATGAACTTGCAAAGCAAGGATCAAGATATAACTTCTGCGACCCAGAACCCAGAATACCATAGGGCTATAACATGATGGCAGCCTATGTCTATAAATATATAACCTTACTTCATCTTAATAGATGGACAGAGTTGAGCACTTGTAGACAGACCAAACTCATGTTGCCGAAATCGTGGGCCACGGAAGCGATAAAAATGCTTAGCTATCCGCGGAGCACCCTAAGTTGACTGACCTCACTAATTACTGCAAATGGCAACTTCAAGTACCACCTCAAAAAATAACTCTTGCTGAGGACGACACTTGCAGACTATGTCTAGAAGAAAAGGAGACAGTAGTGCATATATTATGCCAATGCCCAACACTGACAAGTAGGAGGGGGACTGTCTTGGGGGCACCATTGGGTTGGTGATGACTTGGCAGGAAACCTCAAGCTAAATGAGCTGCTTGCATTAACAAAAGAGTTATGCGAACGGAAACTACACCAGTTTTAACTCAATAACGACATCCGAGAATCGAACTCCAATAATGCTGTATAGCTAAACTAGTTGTATAATTCAATATTCAACATTCAATAATGTTATGTCTCAACTATAATGTTATGTCCAATATCCCAAACGTCCACGTTACATATCAAATGTAAATATCCGAACACTGTTTTCAATAATAACTTTTTAAGAAAAAACTCCACACTCATTTTTTTTATAATATTAGTCCATATTTTTATTACTTATTCACAACTTATAATTTTTAGTCTTCAATTATAGTTGAATTTATACACCATAACTATTATTACAATTTTACTGTTTTTATATAAATTACAAATTGTATAAAATTATACTGCATTATTTTATATTTTATTTACTTCATTGCTCATCTTATGTTCAATTTTTCATCTTATTAATTTGTTCTTGATCATGTTCATCTTACATCAAAGGTAATATATGATTAAATTTGTCTATGATTATGTTAGTCTTATGTCCACCTTTTAATATTATTCATTTTAACATATCTTTCAACTCAATAATTACATTCGAAGTTCGAAAACAACGGAATTATTAAGTGTAGATTTGCATTACGAATGCAAATCCAATTAAAAAAGTGGAAAAGTATGCTAATCAGTGCATTTATATATTGTGATTAAATACAAACATTTGCCGCTTTTATAAATACTAGGGTCGCCAGTGGTCGAAATTCGACCAATAGAAAATACAATTTATTTATTTTAATAGTATTTAAATTTTATTGATGAATTTGATTAAAATATGAACAAAATCTAAAGAAAGTTGTAGAAAACAATTTAAAAAATAAATTAAAATTTATAATTTCATCTCGTGCAAAATTATTTGTTGTGTTTCTGGTTTTGGCTTAATTCTTCCTTGTATTATCAATCCAATCAAATCGTTTAATTTAAATTTGTCGTCATATGTGACCACATATGCACCTGCGAAAAAAGAAAATAATTAGTATAAAATATGAAATATGATGAATTGTTTGAATGAAATACCGATAAAGTTTCGAACTGATGCTCCATTTTGAAATCTTTTCAACAAATAAATTATCTTAACATCTGTTCCGTACATTTGTTCTTCAGGTGATATCGGAAAGTTATCAGTATAGGAATCAGCAATTTTGTAGAACAGCACCTTTTTCTAAAGAAATTCGAAATTCTGACGCAATTTATTGCGTCAATTTATTGCATAATTTCGACAATGCGACTTTGTACAACATCTCGCTCCCGTGTTAATTATCAAACAAATTCCTATACTCTGCCATCACGAAATCAAATCGCGGTATGCAGTGAAGGCAAGAAACAAAGAAATGAAATTGGCAAATGAACGAATGAAAAAAATTTAATATTGAAAAACATTCAAACTGAATGAAATCTAAAATGATAATAATGCATAATAATAATTTTATATTTTATATCACGAAGTTCTCAAAACTTCAGTGTAAACAATATTTTTTGTAAAAACCCTTTCATCATTAGCCAAATGACCTTGTCCACCTTCATTACTGACTTAAAATTTAAGTCCGTCAAATGATCTAACTCAACTGGCTGCAACGTAAAGTTGACCATGCGAAAAAACAGTCTCCTCAACAATATTCCAACTCTATTAAATGTCTGTCCTTGGGATTTGTTAATTGTCATAGCAAATGCGCTGATGACTGTGGAAACTGTGTTCTTTGAAAATTAAATGGCAGTGCAGTCCCTGAATACGTCAAGTGTATGCGTGGAATCAAAACACGTTTTCCGCGAGCAACTCCAGTGAGTACTTCACAATCTATTGTGTTATTATGCATTGCTTTGACTCGCATTCTCGTCCCATTCACTAATGCTTGCTTCGTATTTAAATTTCGAATTAACAAAACTATCGCATTAATCTTGAGCTCCAACTTATGTGGTGGCAAACCACTTACAATCAAAGTATTCAAAAATTCTACTGGATAGTTGCACACCTCACTGTTATCCTCGCAAATAATTCTGTCAAAACTGTAGTAAACCTTTTTTTCACCAGCGATGCGATTCAATACATCGTTATTGATAAGTCCACAATCTTCATTAGTTGGAGCTAACACAACTGACTTCAACATTCTATCTGATAAAATGGTTTCATTAATATCTCCAAAAATATCATGTACTGTGTTAGATTCAACACCTATCAAATTTGCTGGAATTTCTACTAAATCTTCACCATTGTCAATTCTCTTTAGAAATTGAACGAATTCCAACTCTTCGGGGAGTGCTCTCATATTTTGAGTTAACGTTATATGATTGAAAGACGGGAATTCTGCCCAACTCGTAATACAATTTGCAATCATTACTGCTATTATAAATAATGCCGCCGAATTAATAAATCTGGCATAACTACTACTTTTTTATATTCGGAACTGTATTTTCCATCAGATTTATAGGCAGTTTAAAAACATTATGGAGTGTCTTTCCACCAATCAATAAAGTGGAAGCAATACCACTAAATGCACACGAAATACAGCGAAGATTAAGGGAATTTAATTTACGAATTATAGCCGTTTGTGTGAATGTTTTCCCACAACCTGCATGGGATGTCAAACAAAACACATTTGATCCTGTATCGTAATACTGAACTTCACGAATAACTTTATCAATAGTATCACGCTGTTCATTATTTGCGCAATCATAAAGCTCATTAAATAAACATTCTTCTACGAAAGGATCAAAAATATCGAGATCAGCAAATTCTGGCATTATTTTAGGTGTAGGCAAACCAAGTGACGTACATGTAACATTATGTGTTAACAAAATATCTTCGATTTCCAATAATACTCTATTAAAAGAAACATCTACACTACAACCATCTCTAACGAAATCTTCGCTTAAATGATCTCTAAATTCCACCCAAAGCGCTAATGCATTTGCTGGAATATTGAAGGCACAATTAATCGCAAACAAATTACGCATTTGTTTTCCTGAGTTAAATGTCTTAGCTTCATTGAGAGAAACTCTCCACTCGTTATAATTGGACGCAATTCCCCTAGCATGACATGCTTCGATAAATGTCCTATAAACAATTCCATTGAATGTACGCACATCTTCATATGATTTTACATGCAACAAAAGTAATCTTAAATGGAATTGCTCAATTTCTTTGGGAGACACCATATAGATCCGAGTAATAATTTTATCTCCTCCTCGTTGTCTTTTTTGCCAAGATTTTCTACTATCAATCCAAACATAATGCAATGAAATTTCTATATACGTATATTGATTAGCAGATGAATCATTTTGATTCAATTGAAAGAAAGCTAATAGCTTCGTAAGCTTAGGATTTTCTACTGCTTGTCTTTCTTGGTCTTCGCGAAATATAATATTTTGTCTTTGTGGCAAATGAATGTCAAGACGAATTATAATATGAGAAAATGCATAGGAAATTCATATATTCGCCACATAGCCTCAGTTGATCCCACATATCGACCATTCAAAAAATTTCTAACGTCATCTACTTCAACTTGTACTTGTTAGTCATTTTCGTTTGTGCTTTCACTTTGAATTAAAACAGTTGCACTATCAAAACCCTTATATACATATTTGTATATGTACTTAATACTTTTGACGGAAGTGCACTCCTCGACATTAATGTGACAATTATATTTTGCAAACAAATACGGGTTGTATGGAACGACATAACGATTATCTAAAGACTTTCCTCTAACATCAACGGAAACATTATTATCGCGCCGTCTATACAACGGATAACCATTAACTGATTCTTTCGTTAATTGTACAAAATCCTTTGGAAATTGTTTTGAATATTTTCCATCTTGCATACATACAGAGCTTGGATTCAAAACACCGCATGGTGTTGTTTGACAACAAATTCATGTAATTTTGGCTGCAAATTTTTATCCGGTATTTCTGCACAAACTATTTTATCAATATCAGCCGGCCCGACAATTTTGTCATTTTCACATAAAGTTATCAAAATGTGAGCATGAGGCAAACCTCTTTTTTGAAATTCGATTGTATATATAAGAGCCTCAACTTTGCCAAAAATATATTTATTCCAAATGTCAGAAATGAGTTCTTTTAACTTCGATTTAAATACACGCACAACTATTTCAGGCCTGAAATGAGATGATTCATTAGGATCAATATTATATACAATTTCCGCCCAATTCTGATTGCAAGTCATTGTAACAAAAAGCGATGGCTTGCCGAAGTACTGAACAATTGACATTGTATCTAAGTAATTTTGATACATGTTTCTCGGAGACCCAGTGAAGGATGAAGGCAAAATCACTTTTCGACCTAAGCTACCATCTCCTACTTGATTCGTTTGCAAATAATCACTAATATTGTTATACACATCTGCCCTCAAATTTACTTGATTCTGTCTTATAAAATGTAGTCGACATCCTTCTATTCTCACATACATATCAACAATGTATTGCAAAAATAGTTTTTGCGATTTATGCAAAAAGCTAAATTGATCCCTTATTGCAAATCTGAAGCATGCAAATTGTAACATTGTAACTTTATTTCGAATCTGCCTACCATTAGAATTATGTTGCACGTTATGCGATATATTAACGTGCTAACCAAAATCTCCATTTGGGAATAGTAAAGGATATGCCAATGGTTCCAAAGCAGAATCTAATACTAATACATTCTTAACTACACCATTTGTTTTTAAAAGAGATATCATATTTCTCTCAAATGGTGGTTCATCATCTATAGTCGTAAATATTATATCTTCGTATATCTGTATCACGATTCACGATAATTGCCATACAAATCTCTTTTTGTGCATTGCATACTCTATCATAATGTTCTTTCATTGTACAAAATGAATATCTCTCGAATTGAAGTGTTGTTAATGTCGATTCAACCAATTAATTAACCTTAACTATCACACAATTCACAATTAAAATTCATCACAATTAAAATTTAACTATTACACAATACACTTGAAATAAATCTAAAAATTTCAAACTCATTAACCTTAACTATCCACATTTCACAATTAAAATATATCACAATTAAAATTTATCAAAATTAAAATTTATCACAATTAAAATTTAACTATCACACAATGCAAATAAAACGATTCATATCAAAGGATATTTCCACTTCAATGCGTTTTTTTTATTCACAAACAATATTTGAAATTTAATGAGCTTTAAAAATCTGATTGTAACAGAATCCACAAAGTCCAAACACACAAAGTCCAAACACACAAAGTCCACTTTTTTCCAAAAGTGGAAAAAAATCGCACACACAAATCCACCGTAAACAATTAACAATTCGTCACAAAAAAAAACTTTGAAAAACACATGTATTTTGTTGTTGTAGTCGCTAAATTTACGCCAACGCATTTTTACCTGTGTTTCCGTTAACGTACATGCGAAAAAATAACGTTGTGCTCTTCTGCACGTCTTCACCTTTCCAACGGTATAAATTTTATCCATATATGTCAACGGCAACACAGTTAAAACGGGGTAACAAACTTTTATGTTAGCGTAATTATATATAGATTTTAATATAAAATTTAGTATTCTATATCAATACGAATACTAATATTATGCTTTCCACAATAGTCTTTATAGCAGTAATATGCATTTTGGGTACTAGTGTACATTCGTTATGTATAATGATATATAGTACAATTAATTTTATCTATATATGAAATCATCTAAATTTAACTCAGTGACATATCGTATTTATATAATATATAATTTTAACTGTATATAAAATTATCTAAATGAAGGTCTGTGATATATAACATTTAATATACAATTTAATCTGATCTAAGTGAAACTTAGTAATTTAATGTTTTATTTATTAAATTTTTTTTATACTGCTCATATATTCGATTGGTTGTAAATCATGTTACCAAATATAAAAAACTATCAGTTTCGATTCCTTAAATAATAAAGGCAACTACGACGAAAAGTAATCATTTAAAGAAATTTAAAAACAAAATTGGGAGAAAAAAATTGAATAGGTTTTTTAGTTAAGAAAGGTGTTCACAAATATGTTCTGAAATTTTATAAAAAAATTAACTTTGGACTGAGATATTATAATTTTTAAGCCTTTTAAGTACAAAGTAGTGCTGTTAATATTATTTGGATATTTTAAAAACCGAGGCTATTCTATTATTCTATTTATCGGAGAGCAACGAAGTTTCCGGAGTTGAAAAGTACAACAAAGTCGTATTTTCTCTTTTAAGAAAATGATTATTTATAGACTTCATATTAGTCCATTAGTCTTCGAAGCTTTTAAATCATCGAGTCAATAGTAGTATAGGTAAAATTAATAATTGGATAGCTTGTTTTTGAGATATTGGGAGTTTTGTGATCGAGTGTTTCTTTGCATACACCAACCATTCAAGCAAGTTTTTTACGGTTCTCGGATCGAGGATTTATCTCACGAAGTTAAAATTTTTTAAAATGAAATACGTATATTAAGTAAATAATTTTATTTTAAATAATAAATAATTATTCATGCTGTTATGAGTTTAATCAGATGAGCATTTGAAAGGGTTGAAAATAATATGAATATGCCAGTTTTATTTGTAGATAGATAGAATTTTAAGATAAGAGGTGTGTTTAAGATAATTGTGCTCTGTATAAAAATCAATTATCTAACTACCATTGTGAAATAAAAGGGTATAAATATCAAAGTCAAGAAGTTTGTATTAAAATCCAGCGATTCGACCGAATACGCCCAACAGGCGATCACGTAACAAAATAATATTTGTATAAAATATTTTTATACCTTAAAATTTATTAATTAATCATTATGACTAATATTGTAACTAATATCAATATGACTACTAAACTAATATTCATATAATAAAATATGAGATTCTGTTATGTTATTAATAATACCAAATATAAAATTATTTCAAACTGAAGTTGTGTAGTGTTAATTCGAAAGCCAGCCGCTGTCTGTCAGCACATCAGTCTTCCATATGTCAATCACACTCGCGTACTACAAAGTGTTATTAACCTTTTCAACGACTAAAATCTTTAAATTGCGATCGTCGACGACGATTTTCGACGGTGTCATAAACCTTTCAAAATTACTCTGTCTGGACACATACGAAATTTCTTAAGATATCTTCTGTTTTCTCCCCCCAAAAGGTGCATTGAT
>NW_024032226.1:0-11290 GCF_002237135.1 Teleopsis dalmanni | reverse complement strand
TTTTAAATTAAAACCTTCATTTTTTTCATTATATCTTTTACATACTATCTGTTCAGTGCAAGCTGTGTAAAATTAAAACACCTGTGGATTCTCATGATCAGAGACCTGCAGATTCGGCTCCTTCTATTCCAAAATATACTTAGTTTTCTATATTTATAAACTTTTTCAATAAAAATAACCATGAACAGTGCGGAAATCTATAATATCCCAAGAATTGTGTTAATTTCTTTATCAATAAAATATATGTTTTCTTTCTTATATTAACTTCCATGAAAAAAAAATGCAAACCCGTGGGCATGCGTGACTGTGACTCAAAAGTTACTCACGCTTCCATTTCTAAAACAGATAATGCTTCTAATGCAATATGTACCCACCCACTATCCAAGGGTTTCAATTGCTATAGCATTTTCAGATACTTTGCAGAATGCTTTTGTGCAGCAATTAATTGCTTAACCAAATACTTTGTCACATGATAATAAAGCCAAATAAAACATTTTCCACACCCGCTTGCAAACATTGAGTTTATTTTTTTGCATATAGATAGTTTTTTAAAAAAAATTAAAAATTACTATAACATTGCATTAGGCTTTTTCTGAATAGCCACAGCAATTTTATTCTTTTAATTAACATTGCTGTCAAAGCAAATATTTAACTGCAAATATATTAAATTGTTAAATATTAAAAAATACATTATATAATTTATGTACCATACATACAAAGTAATTGATTGTTTACATATAAGGGAATATTATTTTTAATTCAAAATTATTATATAAATATTTTAATTATGAACTTAAACAAACAATTTTCTATAATGGCAATAGAAAATAAAAATTTCTTTGAAAATAATATTAAGCAATTTCTCATTTTTCAATGTAAATATGTATAAAACTAATAACAAAAATAACCATTAAAGATGAAAGACGATTAAAGATTAAGAGATTAAAGACGATTTAAAAAAATTTATATTTAAATTAGATAAATAAAAATTAAGTACAACTAATAGCTTACAAAAAAACAATAAAATTAAATAATGCAACAAATTATTCTTAACAAGTTCTGTCAAATTGAGAATTATTTTTAATTTAATTTTAACTCTGAACGTAAAATTAAAATAAGTTAAAACCCCATTTGTTTTAACTTATTTTTTAAATTTACTTATAACTTATTGGTTCTTATTAAATATCGTCTACCTTAGGACATACTACCACTATACTCATTTTACATATGGCTTTAGTGTCTTCTAAAATAGATCTCTATAGTAAAGATGTCATATTATTGTATACTTGAATAGACTCAGTATGCAATTTTAAACTCAGAATTAAAATGTTTCTATTAAATTTCTTGTATGAAGAGTTTTGAAAACCCACTTTATCTATCCTAAACTATTAAACAATTTTATTTTAATATGTTAACATTCTAATGCCATGTCAAAACTCTTTAATAATTATTGTCGGGCGCTTTTACTTTTACAGAAAAGAAAGATACTCTGTGAATACAAAGATCTGACAACATTTGCGGTTATCACATAATCTGTTACAAGCACTTTAAAGCATACAGTTATATACGTAAATGATTTATAAAGTAATACTAAATTTTTTTAATTTATTTAATGTGAAGGGCTTCACTGCGTTATAGCATCCAAAATAAATAAGCATTATTGATTTTTTCCTATATATTCTTCTAATTTTGTTACCATACCTTCGAATCTGGTACATTTATTTCTATTACAATTAAGATTTTTTATTTGGATTTGCCTCATAATGAGGATTTATGACATATAACTTAAGTTTTTTTTTAAATAAATACTACTTAAGTACATAATAAAACGTTCATATTTGTGTAATCAGTTAGTCCGATAACAACTTTCAATAGAAAATTATGTACCAGCTGAAAGAAGTCGTTTTTCGTTTTTTCGGGTAACTGCCAGACGAAAGAACTTAAACGTCCATACAAACGAAGTCGCTTTTTAGTATAACAGAGCAGAGGCTACTGCTAAGTTATCAGATGAATTTGTAGAGCAAAAAGCCAAATGTAGTAGATCATTAAACTATGAATATTATGTATAAAATTATGAATATGAATGGTAGATATTAACTTAAGTTTTAGAAAAAAAGTCTATAAACCATAAACAAATATCGATTCTTACCATCAAAAGCTCATAATAACAAGAATTTGTTTATTTATGTATGGTAGACTTATAGGTTTTGAGGTTTCTAAAACTGTTTAATTTAAAAATTGTCCTGTGCTTGAGTTTAAATAAAACACCCAAATTTGTGAATATTATATAAATTGATTACACGTTACCAATGCAAAACAGTAATTTATATATGTACACATATATCGTTTCTCTTATAATATCACTATAATATTATAATATCAGTAAAAACATTTTTTTGTGTTCTAATTAAATACCATTTATTTGTTTATAAATTGTAATTTATTTCAAAAATAGTAATTCTAGTTTCTTACTCTGTTATTGTTAGTTTGCATTTAAATGCTTAATAAAACAGACTAAAATACATTTTTATTATAATGTTCAACATAGACACATCTTTTTCCTTTTAGTTTTTCAATTAAGTTTTTAAAATTTAGTCAAAATAATTTAATTGAAATAAATAAAATAAAGATTTTAGTGTAAAAGTTGTTATGCAGTTTGCAGAAATTTTTTTACAGTACTGAATTTACAATTATCTTAGTATCTAATAGAACAAAAATTAAGATATTCCTTTTATTTTGTAAATTATATATATTATATATAAATTATTGTATGTTATGTATGCTTAATGTATATTGTATTTTGTAATCTTTTTCAATTTATAACATTGAAATATCAACTTATTTTTATTATATTTTGTTTATATATTCATCTATATAACTATTTTTCTTTTTGTATTATACGTCATTTATTCAAATTTAATTGAATTGACACCCATGTCAATCTGTCCACCACGATAACTTCCACGCTTCTTCTTGGTTTTTTCATGTTTAAATGATCTGCCGCGTGTAAATTTTAAGTCCTTGTTAGCTTTATCACCCCAAGAACCCGCAGCATTTTTCTAAAAATATTTTGATCATTTAACTATAATCAGTATTCTAATATAAGGTATATTAAATAAACCAAAACATATATGCATTTATACATTACTTAGTAATGTAGTCTAAAAGACCATAAATATGCTTTCATCTCGTATATATACAGCATATTTAGTATATTTGAATTTTAAACATTTATATAGATTTCTAAAATTATTATAAAATTTAACATATTAACGTATATGTACTTATATATTTTGGTATAAAAAAAGTGTAAACATTAAAACAAACTGTTTTACAACTGCACTGCATATTTATATAAAAATGTATCTAACCTAATCATCGAAAGTGATTTTTTTGTTTTGTGATGATGCGGAACCAAAAGATTTATTGAAATTATTTGTTGCACCACGTCCGCCACCACCACCGCGACCACGACCGCCTCCCCTATTTCCATCGAAAGATCCACCACGACCTCTTCCACCAAATCCACCACCACGACCACGACCATTATCGCCAAAACCACCACGACCACGGCCACCATCACCAAAACCACCACGACCGCGTCCGCCTCCTCGGCCACCTCCTCCACGACCTTCACCAAATGATTTCTTTTCAAATCCACCAAATGATTTACGATCTCCAAACTTTTTAAATCCTTTATCACCATCTCCATGCTTCTTGAAACCATCCTCGCTCTACAGGAATTAATTTATTTAAATATTTTTATATTTGTTTATGACTTTCATTTTGCAAAATCTTATTATACAACATCGCATATTTTTAAAAATACATAACTTTGTAAATTTATTACTGCTTTATATTGATAAAATAATTATAATCAAAGTCAAGGCCTCAAACCAAACTATATTAAGAATATAAAATTATCTTCGCTTATTTTGACTGATCGAATTACTTCTTTTAAAGAAATGCACTAAAATTTATTTTGAAAATTCAATTATAATATTTTTTGCAAATATTCTACATCTATATATTATATCTTTAAGCCCATTAATATGTTTGCTTTTCTAAAAATATTTAAATCTGGAAAAGCACAGTTGGAACAGTTTGTATTATGTGAACACTTCATAATTCATTAATTGTATTTGGTTGACTGATTTGAGGCCCTTACCTTGGCTTCGAATGACATGTCTTTCACACGTTCATCGATTTCTACTTCTTCCTCTCTTACACGTCTAAATGGAGCATTTTTTTGGGACTTGCCATTCGAATTATTTAAGCTTTGGTTGTGATTATTTTTTAACTTTTTATCAATTGGAGTGGAGCTAAATCCATTTTGCTTCAAATTTAAATTAGAAACATTATTTATATGATTTAGTAATAAATTTGCAAAGTAGAAATATTTTTACATATTCAATGAGAATTAATGAGTCTACATACCTTGCCTTCGCCACTTTTAACAAAGTTATTGTATTTATTTGTTTTTGTTTCAGAACCTGCAGATTCACTGAATTTTCTTTTTTGTCCTAATTTTGGTTTAGGTGTTTCTTCTGCGTTTTTCGCTTTCTTATCTGTGGGTTCGCCATCATCTGAGGAACTGTCATCAGATGTACTATCGTTTTTCTTTTGTTGAGCACCAGTTTTCTTCACAACAGATTCATTTGCTTTTTGTGGCTTTTTCGCTGTGGTTTCATCATCATCTGATGAACTGTCATCGGATGTACTATCATCTTTCTTTTGTGGTGCACTAACTATTGTTTTCTTCACTACAGGTTCTGTTGATTTTTTCAACTTTTTCGCGGTAGGTTCGCCATCATCCGATGAGCTATCATCTGATGTACTGTCATCTTTCTTTTGTGGGACAGAAGCTGTTATTTTCTTCACTACAGACTTATTAGTATCTTCATCATCTGAACTGTCTTCATCAGAAGACGACTTATTATTTTTAGCAACTGGTTTTGTGACAGCTGCAGGTGATTTTATATTAGGTTTTTTTGCTGCTGGTTCATCGTCCTCTGATGAAGTATCATCGGAACTAGACTCTTGTTTTTTATTAATTACATTTTTCTCAATTACTGTCTTTGCAGGAGCCGGCTCATTATCATCTGAAGATGAATCATCGGAACTTGATTTTGCTTTTTTTGCACTTACAGCAGCTGGTTTACTTACGGCTACAGGCTTTTTAGTCGCCGGTTCATCTTCAGAAGATGAATCATCAGAACTTGATTTTGATTTTTTTGAAATTGATGTAGTTGATTTATTTGCTACTACAGCTTTTTGAGTGGTTGGTTCGTCGTCTGAAGACGAGTCCTCAGAACTAGATTCTGCTTTTTTGTTTGCTAAAGGAATTGGTTTGTTAACTACGGCAGGTTTCTTAGTAGCTGGCTTATCGTCATCAGAAGAAGAGTCCTCTGAACTTGACTCAGCTTTTTTTGGTTTAGCCGCGGCTGCTGGTTTTTGCACACCTGACTTCGTAGCTACTACAGGTTTATTAGCCTGTGTAGGTTTCTTACTTGTATCTTCACTATCATCTGAAGAATCATCAGAACTTGAGTCCGGTTTTTTAACGGAAGGAGTTAAAATAGATTTTTTTACCATAGGCTTTACAGGTTTTTTCTCTTCTTCACTTGAGCTCTCTTCGCTAGTAGTATTTGGTTTTTGAATCAAAGGTTTCAATTTCTTCACATCCTCTTCCGAGCTATCCGACTCAGAGTCAGAACTGTCCTTTTTTTTCAGGACAGGTGATTTACTAGGTTTGTCATCATCGTCAGATTCTTCAGAAGAACTTGAAGCAGCTTTCTTAGCTGTAGCTGGTTTTGTTACCGTTGGCTTAATAGCTGCAGTGCGTTTTTCACTTGAGTTTTTCACCGGTGCTTTACTTTTTTCATCCTCATCGTCACTACTATCGTCACTATCAGATGATTCCTGCTTTTTTACTACTGGTACTTTACTGACTTGTACTTTATTTGCCGGTGTTTTATTTGCTGATAGTATAGACTTGTTTGCTGCAGGTTTCTCATCTTCTGACGAAGAATCTTCAGAGCTAGAAGTAGTTTTCTTAGCTGTAAGCGTTTTCGCAGTGATGGGTTTTCCATTTGTCTTGGCTGGTTCCTCTTCATCAGAACTATCATCACTGCTTTCAGCTTTTTTACCAAGTTTACCATTTGTTAATGCAGCAGCAGTTATATTAGGTTCATCATCTGAGCTATCTGATTCACTTGAGCTCTTTTTTGATTTTTTAATATCTTGAATTTTCTTTTTACTATTTTGTTGATAAAACAGAAATATATCTTCTATGGTTGGAGAGTCTTTTCCAATAACCCCCTAGAATATAAGTGTAACCACGTGGTGTGTTAAAATTATGAAATAACAATTGGATGAATTTATATTAATATTGAAACATAAATTTTATGTATCTAGCAACTTTTATATATAATTAATATATACATTTATAAAGTGAAGCCAGTTAGTTTTTTTTCACTCCACATGCAAACATTTTAACATACTTACAGCTTTTGTTTTCCCCTGAAAAACTTTTGCAAGATTTTTATCTTTTTTTTGTAAATAATTAAGCACAACGGCAGCAACAATCTCTGCAACCGCCATTATTAAAATTAATCTATTAACAAATCAGTTTGTTTTAATAAAAAAAAACACGTGCTAATACCGAATGTCCGACAAATGCGTTCTCAAATGTGGTATGTAGA
This sequence comes from Teleopsis dalmanni, assembly GCF_002237135.1. Taxonomy (NCBI): domain Eukaryota; kingdom Metazoa; phylum Arthropoda; class Insecta; order Diptera; family Diopsidae; genus Teleopsis; species Teleopsis dalmanni. Next base: position 4,586 of record NW_024032226.1, on the reverse strand, counting down.
TATACAAAAGTGTACTAAAGTGAGTTGCCTTATTATACAAAAATTCTGTATTAAAATTGGCAGTAGGTTTTAGTACAGCAGTTTTAGTACAATTTGGTGTGCATTTTTAATTGCAAGTTTTTAATATAAAACTATTTCACTAAATTAAATTTGTAATTATCATACAATAAAATTAGCTGTTATGTGTATAATACTATACGAACATTTATAATTAAAACTATGTAATACATTTATAATTTAAAACTATGTAATAGTTAGTACTATTAATAAAGTACTTTATAAAATTTTATAATAACTATTAATCCTATGTGTACTTTACTATATTAAAATTATTAGTTAAGTTCACATATCAAAACAATATAAAAGTTAGTTCAGAAACCAATTATCAATTTCTGTCATTTATGTTAATGAGCTCATTTAAGCATCTGGTCGAACTTTTATAAAATTTTATAAACTTCACTTAATAGTACATCACATAAAAAAATTAAATATATTCGATAATTTTCGCCTTAAATAAGCTGATTTATTGATAATGAGCTCATTTACATGAAAGTTGTAATGTAAGCCGTAATGTAATATGGCGTTTACATTGGCCGAAAATGGCTCATTTTGAATGAGCCATTTGAAAGTGTTTACATTCGTTCTATTTCATTTGTTCTCATTTCAACAGCTGATTTTTCAACTTGCATGTTGATTTGATTTTTGGCCTGTGCCAAAAAAATGTTGCATGAAGGTTAAATATGCCTTCAAACCTTACATTAGAAACTTAAAACATATTTTTAACTTCGATTAATTACTTTTTGGGAAGTAAAGGTTCTAAAAAGCAGTGCATCGTTTTCAAGAAAATGCAACCACCAAACATTTGTTTACCTTTTTTTGTAAATATGTTAAAAACAGCTTTTTCTAACTGTCAAAATGCCATGAAGAGCTTTCATTTAGGGTATGTTCAATGGATTCCTTTGCATTTGGAACGTATGTGGAATGCATTCGAACGTCATTCATACAGAATGTGAGAAAATTGCTCATTTTGTGCTTGAAATTTTATATGCAAGAATGAGCCATTCGCTTCTCATTTTCAATTTTTGACCAAAATGAGTCATTTTCGGCCAATGTAAACGCCATATAAGGCTGTAATGAGCCATAGAAAACCGTATGATTTATTTAACATTATGTATAGAATAATGTAAACAGAAAACATATAATCAAATATTATATTTGTCATTTTGGTGTAAATATGATTAAACAAATAACAAATTAATTGTAAATAAACCAATTTGGTATTTTTTGCTTAAATCCTGAAAGTAGTTTTAATGGTCTTGATTCATTTATAGCTTACCCTTATTAAGAAATTGTTCTTAAAAGCACTTTTAAGCCGTGTGTGAGTTCAAGTAAATTGATGGTAAATTGAAGGAAATAGTAAATTCTGTCGATATGGCAGCAAATGTTGGTATTTACCAGAATTTCCAGTAGGGTAAATTATATAAAAATTAGGTAAATTAGGTGTGAAAATTATATAAGATGTTTAATTAATAAATAAATAAATTTGAAAACTTTTAATCAAAAATAATAAATAAGTGCAATAAATAAATAAATTGTTAATAAAAACTTTCATAACAAAAGTAACAAAACTCAGTTGGTTTGGATCAGTTGGTTAAGGTGCGTTGATTCTGAGCTTTATATTTGGCAGAACCCGAGTTCGATTCCTGGTACTTGCAGTCTCAAAAATAATTATTTACGAATAATTAAATATAAGAATTATTTCCAAGACCACTGATGAAGGGTAATTGGCAATACTCGAAACAGCTGTATGGTCAGCCAAAAATTCAATTAATTAAAATAATTTAAAAAATAAATTTTTGTTGTTGTTTCACTTCTGTTCGAAAACCTCTTTATATAAATAAATAAATAAATATTTACATAAGTGCAGTGCAAAAAATCCCTAGGAAATTTCAATTTACTTTACCTCAATTTAGTCGGGGTATAATAATATAATAATAATTTTTTCTGCTGGTAAATACAAAAAAAGGTAATATTGCAGGTAATTTAAATTTTTCAAAATATGCACACTTAATACATTTCGGTAAACATAATTATGTCACACCACACAACCCATTTATGCGGTCGCAGGGTGATTGCGAAGCAAATAGTTATATCAAGTTTATAGAAATTAATATATAACCGAAGCGCACTTATTTATTGAATAATGGAAAAGCCAGATAATGTTAAGACTAATATGTCAACACCCGGAGATGGTATAACATAGTTCTTTTTATTTTTGTATAAATTTTCGAATGTGTTTTGTAAAAGTAGTTTGTTTATATCTTTGTAAAAGGAATTAGAGCTGTTCGTACCACAAGTGTTTTTCGCCTATTAAATTTTGAATTATACGCTAAACCTGTAAGTATTTGTTTGGAACAGAATCTATCTATAATGCAACGTCACGCATTCAATATTTTTTTAGAATAAAATAATTATGGGTGTGGGTATTGCCTGTTTTGCTGGTGTTCTTGGTTATATTACATATATGCGATCTAAATATGAAGATCTCGGCTATTACGCTGCGGTTCAAGATGATGGTAAGGAAACATTCACAAAGAAAGTCTCTAATTGGGAAAAATAATATGTATATTGTTTTAATAAAACGTTCATTGTTATAATTAAATAATTTACTTTTATTAATTCTTTAGTGGCTTATTCCTGATGGTTCACAAATCACAATAGTTTAATTTTGTTACAAATTTATAAGTAAAAAAAAATTAATTTAACATACAAAATATATATCAAAACTCAAACGAAAATTTACCAATGATAATTTTGAATTTTTAAAACAATGGAAAACGCTGGACGCCAAACCACATAAACACTACAAATTTAATTGAGCGTTAATCATGCCAAATGACAGAATTGCTCCCACAGGTCCTTGTAAGTAAATCTAAGCAGATAACTTCAAAGACTTCAATTCCTCAAGCAATTTACCTTCCATAGATATTTTGTTCAGTTGATTTATTTCGAGGGTTTCACCTTGCTCTTGACGAGCTTTAAGTTTCTTAATGTCAGATAACTTTTTAGCAACAACTCGTATTTTCTTATCCTTTTCAGCATTAACCACCTTTCTTGGTTGCTGTTGCTGTTGCAATTGCTGCTGTTGCTGTTGCTGTTGAATTTCAGTTTCACTGCCATTTTCTTTTACTGTAGCAACAACTTGCTGATTTGCAGCTTTATTTTTTGCTTGTTGTCTTCGATTCGTATTTGAAGACCGCTGACGTTTTACAGATTCATCAGATTTAGTTGTGTCAAGATTTGCATTATCTACAACTTCACAAACAGGACCTTCAAGAATAACTGCAGCTTCCTTTTTATTTCGCGACTTATTCTTGTTTGATTTTGAAGAATTCCGCTTGTTTGCTGCTCCATTTCCTTCAATAAAATACAAGAAAAATATACTTTTTAATACTTTATTTTAATTTATATATAATATAATATGTATATAATATGAAAGTATCTTAGTGTTGTCTAATTTAAAAAATGAGATATCTAATTAAAAGCTTAAGCAAATTTTTTTTTATTTTAGTTCAACGTCTGTTTTTATAAGGTCGGTAACGATTATTTGAACGATAAAGGTAACCATCATTATTAGTGGTTTTGTGATGTTTTTGATTTTTTTGTATATCAGCTCTTTGGCTTGCCCTCATAATAGGATTGTTTGTATCATATTGTTTTTGCCAATATTTGCGTTGATTACCTGTTGTCATTCCTGGAATTGTGACTTTCGGTTGTGGAATATAATTTTCTGGATTTTTACCCTCCTTCATTAGGCGAAGATGTGGTGGCGTATACGCTTTTTTGCTTGCTTCAGGTTGACTCGATTTTATACCCTCCTGCTTCACTTTTGTTATAACAGGTTCTGGGAAAGTGTTTTCAGGAAACTGTTGCCATTCTACTCCCAATAACTCCTGTCCTACCGGCCAAATAGTTTCGTGCATTAATGCACCAGAGTAATGATATACCTTAAACCTGTTTAAAAAAAATTTAAAAAGTTCATGATATTAATAAAGAAAACATTATTTCAACTTACCCGTTACCTATTCGTAGTCTCGGGGATGTAGTGGCAGTGATAAAATACTCGCCGTTTGGATTCCATTCAAATTGGGTAGTGTCAGGACACTTAATATTCACCAATTTTTCACGCTTTTGAACGTCCCATATTTCAACATTACCAGGCAAGTTTCCAAAACCAGCTAAAACAACTAGTGCAAAGTAGTTAAGGAATAACTTTCGAAGTTATAATTCTATAAATATGTATATAAATAAATATATATTATATATTCTTTATCGCACCAATGGTAGTTGGATATATTAAGGTTATTTCTAAATTAATTAAATTAAATTTTATCAAAATATATAATTAGGAGAAAAAAAGCTTTGTTTGTAAAGGATATAATTTCCAAAGGCATTAAAATATGCACAATTGCGAGGGCCTTCACCAAAATCGAAAACAACGTCGCATTTTAGATTATATAAAGCAGCTTTGGATGGCATGAAACCATACACAACAACGAATTCATTAGCCTTTGGACTCCATTTAA
>NW_024032225.1:0-11323 GCF_002237135.1 Teleopsis dalmanni | reverse complement strand
TTCAGCATAGGTATGTGTGTGTACTAATTGTGCACATCGCTTGTGATTCATCATCCAACTTTAGCTTTTTCTATGCATTTGATAGATCTAATTTCGTAAAAAGTTGTCCGCCTTGCAATGACGCAAAGATTTCGTCTATCTTTGGCAAGGGGTATTTAAAATCAACAAGATGCTTATTAATTGTGACCTTGTAGTCACCACAAATTTTAAATTCACCATTGGGTTTTAAAATTGGTACAATGGGAGTAGCCCAGTCCGAGTTATTGACTGACTCAAAAATATTGCAATTAATTAAAAATTTTAACTGATCTTCGATTTTTATCTTCTATGCAAATGGTAACGATCTTGGTTTACATCACACTGGTTTTGCCTCTTTGCAAATTCCTAAAGAGATTTTTCATAGTTTATATGTGCGTAAATTGTTTTCAAAAACTTCACTAAATTCAGTTTTAACTTTGTTTATAATAGAAGTATATTTCTGTTGAGAATTATTGTTAATAAAATGAGTCTGTGTCAAATCAAAATTGAATGCTCTTAAAAACGATCTACCTAATAAGGATGAATTTTCTGTGTTTGTGACCATAATTGCAATTCTTTCCCCGCTATAACTCACGTATAGTATATTGCATGATTTAAGTTTTCTTCTTGAACACATATTTTTATATAGAAATAACGGAATGAGCGTGCAAGATGCTCCAGTATCGCAAATTATGTCCGCGACCGATAAACTATAAACATCTAATTTATGCATTATCATTACATAAATTCAAAATTGAATTATTAAATGTATTTTCATTAATATTACTTTTATAAATTTTATTCGATTCGATTATGTTTTTCCTGCATACTGATGCTAAATGTCCTATTTTATTGCATGTGTGGCATTTGAACTGTTTATAACGGCAATCTGCTGAACAGTGATTACTCCATCCACAATGTGTGCATAATTTTGTTGTAAGTGGTTTTTTTTATGACCGTTACTCCTAACCACGCTATTGCAGTTACCGTTACCGTTCTTGTTGCTATTATTGTAATTACAAGCACCAGTAGGATTTTGACTCCGATCTGTTCCAAATGTTCCTTTTTTCAATCTGGACATTCTTACTACATTAACTTGATGTAGAGAGTTGTCGTTATTGGATATTTTTTTTTGTTCCCAGATTAGTGCTTTTCGTAACGCACATTCCAAACTGATAGTTTCATCTTCTTTACACATTTTCTCAAAAATATACTGCTTCAATCCAATTATAAATTGATTTAAAGTAAACGCGGCCAAATCACTACCAAACTTGCAGTTTAATACAAGATTTTTAACCCGCGCATACCTCTATGCACATGTTTCACTGTCTATCATATGCGCCGAGTGAAACATCTTTCTTTCTTTAAACACAATTGTTGGAGGTGTGTAATGCGAATTAAATTATGTTCAGTTTCTCGTTTTAAAAATATATATTTTATTTAATATTAAAGTATTACAAAAGCTTTTATTTAATTTAACATTTATTATTATTCATCCTTATATAATACGTAACTTGTATCTTTCACTTTTAACTTATATTATATTATTATATTATAATAATTTGTTACCGGGCTAATTGGTCAAATTTTAATATAAATAAAAAGACATTAATTTATTATTTATATTTAAAAATCGTTTATATTTTATTTCCGATATTTCGACTATCTTCGATAGTCATCTTCAGGGAAAACTACACAAAATATAGGATGTTCACATTTTTATAGCGGATTATAAAGAAAAATCATACAATAAATACAATAATAATGATGACAACAAGAGAAAAAACAACAATAAAAATACAAAAGAAAAATTAAAATTATAAAAAAAATTTTTATAAAAAAAACAAAAAAAGCTTTACAAACATCCTGTGTCATTTGTTTATAATATTCCTATAAGCCTGAGCACAGTTGTCCGTATCCGTTTTATAATTGAGTCTTATATTATTGGGCACTTGAAGTATTGAGAGCATTTCTAGAAAGTACCTCTTATTATGGTTCCTTTCTTCATATAAAATTTTTGCCTTATCAAAATCAGGTTCATGTTTATGCTCCATACAATGCACAGCCAATGCTGTATTGGCTTCAGCACCACTTTTATTTTTTAAACTGTGTTTATGTCCAGCCATCCTTGTCCTAAGCTTATTTTTAGTCGTACCTATATATATTTTGTTACATACATTGTACCCGTCACCTTTACAATTCAGCTGGTACACTACATTAGATTTGTCTTTATTATTAATTTTAGTTTTCGTATTGCTATATAATTTAGCTATTGTGTTTGTTGCCTTATGAGTAATTTTATAACGTTCCTTGTCATATATACTAGAATTCATTATTTGGTTTGACAATTTCGGAACATAATCAATGGATTTATATATTTTTTTGTCATTATTATTGTTAGGTTGGAGCTTTTTACAGGTCTTATTAAGCATCATATTAATAATCCTTACGGGGAAGTCATTCTTTATTAAAATATCACGCACTATGTTCTTTTGTTCATTATGGAAAATTTTGTCACTCAGTACTAGAACTCTTCTAATAAAATTGGATGCTGTATTTAAAATCACGTGTTTAGGATGATTGGAATTATAGTTAATTAATCTTCCTGACGCTGAAGACTTTTTATACCATTAAAAGTGAATTTGGTTATTATGTCTAATTAATTCAACATCTAAATAAGGAAGCCTGTTATTCTTTTCTTCTTCTATGGTGAATTTTAAATTTGTGTGAAAAGAATTCGAAATTTGAAGTATTTGAGTTATTTTATTTTTGCGTATTATCGCGAAGATATCATCTACATACTTCGTTAATAATCTTGGTTTATATTCATGGTCATCCATACACTTTTCCAATAATTCTTCCATCACGATGTCTGCTATAATGGGTGATAACGGTGAGCCCATTGGCATGCCTTTACGTTGTTTATAAATTTTGTTGTCTAGCATGAAGTAATTATTTTCTTTAAGACAGAAATTTAAAATTTCAAAGAAAAGTGATTTAGTAATCTTAGTGAATGTCTTAATTATATTCCACTTCTTTTCCAAAATTTTAATGGCTAGTTCAACCGGTATATTCGGAAATAAGGATACTACATCAAAGGATACCATTATTTCATCATCGAATATATATGAATTACTGACCTTATTTTTGAAATCAATTGAGTCTTTAACATTATAAACCGAATGTATGGTCAGATTTTTTAAAATTGACGCTATATATCGACACAATTTGTATGATGGTGAGTTAACTGAAGAGCAAATAGGCCTAAGTGGCATATTTTCCTTATGTAATTTAGGTAACCCATATATTCTAGGTGGGTTGGCTGTATATGTACATAATTTTAGTTTTTCTGTTTTATTTATTATTTGATTATCAAAAAGTTTTGTGACTATTGTATTATTTTTAGTTTGTAACGTTGAAGTTGGATCTCTTCTGAGTATTCGGTATGTCATAATATCATTTACTATATTTTTAATTTCTTTGTCATAATGTTCTTTTTTTATAGCAACTGTTTTGTTACCTTTATCAGATTTAAGTATTAAAATGTTTTTATTCAGTTTTAAAAATTTTTTCGCTTGTTCCACTGTGCGCAATATGTATTTTTCCATAGGAGAATGTGTTATTTGTCTTTTATACCTTTCAACCATACCGATAAGTTGTGTTCTCGCTATTTCTTGCTCTTCTTTATTTTCTAAAGTATTAATGCAGTCTTCTCCATCTGTTAAATACTTAAGAAGTGGAAAGCTTTTTTTAGAAAGAGGTAGAGAGAAATTAGAACCGAGAGAGAGAAGCCACTGCACATCAGCTGGGAATTCTATATCAGTTTTGTTTATAAACCAGTCTTCTTTTATGTTTATGTCAAGCGATTTTATTAATTTAAGTTTTAATTTTTCAAATTTTTGATCCAATGAATTAGATTTTTTTGTTATTAATTTATTGTAAAGGATTTGTTCATTATAAATAAAGTTAATATAATCATTTTGGCACACTAAATTTTGAATTATATTTTCTGTTACCGTGATATTTTTATTATTTTGTTTAAGAAGAATATGCTTCTGTGATATTATAAGATTAAGTAATTTTTTTTGGAATGTATTAATATGTTTATTCAGAGTGTTTTTGATACTTGGCAAAAATGTTTTTTTAATTTTAAATATGTCACTTACATGGTGATTTGAATTTTTTATGAAATTTGGAATAATGTCATAATGTCTGCATTTGGTCAAGAATTTTATATCAGACAATATAATTGCATTTTTCTTTTTAAGTCCACTATATTTTTTAAACATTTTGTTGGTATTTTCATTATATTTTGTTTTCAATGCGCTGTAAGACGTCATTTTTGATTATTACAAATTTTATTGTTTTTAATAAACTTTGTTTTTATTTACGGCGTGCCCTCCGTTTTTTTATAAATATTAAATACTTATATTATATTACTATAATCAGATTTTAGCTAAACTTGACAGTTTCAACCTTTTTCAACGACTCCGCCAACGACCGTATTTATTAACTCTTTCCTAACGACTAACTCTTCAAAGTTTTTCCTTTGATGTTTGAAGTCGTTCATAAGAGTTTTTGGATTGAATTTGACCAATCAAATTATAGCTTCTAAAATTCCTTAAAATGTTCTAGAAGCTTCTTATATCCATCCTATAGGACTGGTGCTTCTATTTTCTAAAGCGCCTCGTGTGCGTCTTTAGCCAGATGACAAGATTCATATCCAATAGTATTTGGACATCTTGATATGTTTTCTGCAAGATGCTTGCAGTTTGAAAAGAAAACAATGTGCAACAATGTTGCCATAAGAAGTATAGGCATTATGCCTGATTGAAATTAAATACACAAGCGCGCGAATTATGTTTTTTTATAAAAACATAAATTAAATAAAAATCAAAATTAATTTTTTGATCGAACTTGTTTATTTCACTAATAATAAGTTACTGAACACTTTTTAAATCTTATTCTTAATGCTAGCCGCTTTCTTTTGATTGCCAATATTGCATTTTAAAAACTTATAAGAAAGCAAATTAAATATCGGCGTTTCGAATTGCAATTTAAGCGGAAGTGTTATGAAATATAAATTGTAGAATAAATGCATTTAATTTATTTTGCAATTTATTAAAAATGATTAATTTAAATAAAAAGTATGTCACCAAATATTTGTTGGTAACAGACTTTTTTAAATGAACGGAAGTAGTTATATCATAGTACATAACTCCTCCCCCATTTGATTAAAATTCTCCTGGATTTTATTATGAATTATTTAAGTACTTCTCTACAATTTTTATAACATCATTAGCATGACTTAGACTATTTTGAATGGTTGATCTTTCTAAACTTTTGTATCGAATATATATATATATTAAGATTAATACAATTACAGTTGTAACTATTGTTATTAATATTATCTGAATATTCTTATTGTTTATCATTTTATGATAGTTCAATTCCTTTATTTCGTCAATATTTTCAAATTCTTCTAATATTATTTCGTCAAAATTTGTTTTTGTTTGCGAATTGTTTACAAATTCAATTTTTTTTGATGGCAATACAAAATTTCCTTTAAACTTTTTATCCAAGTTTGAGTAAATTTCATTATTAAGCGCTATTTTACAATCATAAAATGTTAACAAATAATTTTTTGATATTAACATGTCTCTTTCATCGCAACTACTAGTTAAATTTACTTTATTCGCATTTTTTATTAATATTACACCTTTTTCAATTTCTATTATTTCTAATTTATTATTTTCTATTTTTTTACAATCATTAGTGTAAATACAAACTTTGCTCTTTTTTAAATTATTTACATTATTATTTTGGTTATAAGTATAAACATTATTTTGATAATAAATCACTTCTTGTGGCTTAAAATCTAATTCAATAGAGTTTTCATTACAAATTGGAGTTAACAATGATCTTCTTACTGTTATAATGTCCTTAGGGACCTTAATTACGAATAATATTTTATTTTCTTTATATTTTGCTACTGCTAACTGCATATTTTGTAATTTGTCAAAATCTATATTTAAGGTATTTATTTCTTCATTAGTTAAAATATTACTACTCATAAAATTCAATCTAGCAGAAGCTATGTTATTTTGTATGTGTTCAATATTGTCTTCTAAAAATTTTATTTTTAATAAAATGTCTAAATAGGCTATTTGAGCTAACATATTTTTATCATTTATTTGCAAATCGTTCAATTGCCCTATTATTTGTTTTCTGTCATTTTCAATTGTCTCTTTAAGTCTATTAAATGTGTTATTAAAATGGTTGTTGATAATTATATTTTTATTCATACTATTTATTATGTTATGATTATTTTCATCTGTTACCTTAAAATGTTCTTCTATTTCTATTCTATCGTCATCATTCATAGATCCAGTGATCCATTTTAAACCAGTCCCTATGATGTTGAATAAACCTCTCCTATGCCTATTAGCAAAAATAGTATGTAGCTTTAAAGTTATTTTAGCTAGTTCGTCAGTTAATAGATCTTCGTTAGGGGACTTAATTTGTTTTATATTGTAAGCCAATGCATCGATTACTTGCTGAATAGTGTCAATTTCTATTACATGAATTATTGTAGTGAAATTATGCACCAATTCCACCTCTTCAAGTTTAATTTCGACGTAACCCTCTTGACTATCGATCGGTTGTATTAGAAGAGCTCCCAGCGATATTTGAGTCATCGCCATTATTAACAGCATTATAAGGGTCCATTTGACCTGAAAATTTATTTTTACGTTTTATATTACTTGAATGAACGTTTTGTAGATTATGTTTTCTAAACTTCGGTTCGTACTTATGTCTTAGAGCTTTATAATTTTTTATGTAACCTTCTTCTTCATTTCCTGTATAGGTTTCTCTATTAAGATTCCTTTTCTGAACAGTACTATTTTTATTTTTTATTAATAGTTCATATATGTTACTTCTTGATACATTGCCTTCTATAATGTCTATTGGTGTTTGTTTAGTAACAGAATGGACAGACTTATTATACCACTCTAAACACTTAAATACCCTTTCTTGAGTTGACAGATCTGATCGTTCTGTTTCAAGTGTTCTAAATTTTTCGGAAATGGTGCTATGAAATCTTTCGATATCAGCATTTCCGGTATGGTTGTTAGATTTCGTGAAATGAACTTCAATGCCTTCCTCTCTTAAGAATTCTTTAATGTTTGTCGAGTTGAATTCATTGTCAGTTATAATTTTTTTTGGTGTATTTCGTATAGAGAGAAACTGTCTTATTTTTCCTACAATGGTCAAGCTATTTCTATCTTCTAAATATAATATTGTTCCGTGTTTTGAAAACTTATCTATGAGTGTTATAAAGCTATGTTTCTTTATGGTGTAAATGTCCATATGGATTATTTCGTTTGGATTTTTTGGTGTTTCCGTAAATTTAAATTTTTCTTTTATGGGGTTGCGATCATACTTTGATTTATTGCAAGTGTCACAATTAATGATAAATTTATTCACCAATTTTTTCAAATTTTTGAAGTATATCTTTTTCCTTAATCCTTCGAAGCACCCTAAGATACCACTGTGCCCCGTTTCGAATTTATGGTACTTTTCTATTTGCTTATAAGCTTCATTTTCATTATTAATATCTTTAGCATGATAGCTACATTTAAAAAACTTGATCGATGTTCCGAAAATTTCAATTAATTTAATTTGAACTTGATTATAAATGGTGTCTGAAAGTTCTGAAAATATTCCCACTGTATTTGTTTTTAATAAACGTCTTAATATATCTGACATTAAGTTATTTTCTATATCATTTGTATCAATATATATTTTTGTTTTGTTCGCTACTTTTTCTGACTCTCTATTCTTATTATTCGTTAGAATAATTTGTGTAGAAAATCTATTGACAACTGTGTCGAGAATTGGGAAATGATCATTTTGATCCTCTGCTTGTGAATGAATTGTAGCAGCAACACTGTTATTATCGTCTTGATCAATAACATGGATTTCACCAGTTGTGTTATCAATTCTGCTTAAAAAGTCTGCTACTTTATTTTCTTTCCCTTTAATATAATTTATGTTAATATTATATTCTCCTAACTTCAATAGCCAACGTTGTAAACGAGGATTAATATCTTTTCCTTTATGTTTAGTATGGAGCCATATTAAAGGCTGATGGTCAGTGAGTAATTCAAATGGCCTACCATATATATAGGGTCTGAAGTAATTCACTGCCCAAACAATTGCCAATAATTCTTTTTCCACAGCAGCGTAATTCTTCTCATGATCATTCAAGGTTCGACTAGCATAGCTAATAGGATGATCATTTTGTGTTAGTACTGCACCTAATGCAAAGTCGCTGGCATCAGTAGTTAACTTGAATTTTTTTTCAAAATCTGGGTATTTTAAAATGGGTGGGTTTACTAACAATTTTTTTAATTTCTCGAATGAATCAATGTATTGGGGATCATTTATATTTATTCTTGAGTTCTTTTTTAGATATTTTACCAGACCGTAAGCTACCTTTGAATAATCTTTTACAAATTTTCTGTAATAGCCGGTTATTCCTAGAAAAGATTTTATTTGTTTTTGAGTTTGTGGTATTTTTAATTTTTGTATATTTTCTATTTTATCAAGGTTTGGTTGCACTCCTTCTGTAGTCAATGTATGACCCAAATATTGTGTCTGCCTAGTAAAGAAATTACATTTATCGATTTGAATTTTCAAGTTATGCTGTCTTAATTTATTGAAAATTTGTTGGATGTTTATAACATGTTCTTCTAAGCTAGTGCTAAAGATGAGAATGTCATCTAAATAAACTACGCATATTTTGTTTATATATTCCCTGAGAACGGAATTAATTAACCTTTGAAACGTTGCAGGAGCATTTTTTAACCCAAAAGGCATTCTAACGTATTCGTAATGACCTGTTGGTGTAGAAAATGCTGTTTTTGGTCTATCATTTTGACTTATCAAAACTTGATGAAAACCTTTTGCAAGATCCAGAGTAGTAAAATATTGGGATTTTCCAAGCTTATTTAGAATGTCTTCAATACTGGGAATGGGGAATTTATCGTCAATAGTGACCTCGTTTAGTTTACGATAGTCAATTACAATTCTCCACTTCTCCTTACCAGAATTATCCATTTTTTTTGGTACAATCCACAATGGTGAATTAAAAGGTGAATTGCTTTCTTTAATAATTCCTTGTTGTAGCATTTGCTGTATTTGCGTATTAATTTCTTGCTCATGCTTTTGAGGGTACCTATATGCTTTTGCATAAATTGGTTTACAAACACTAGTTATAATTTCGTGGTGTATTTCATGGGTATGGGTTAGTTTATCTCCCTCTTGATAAAATAAATCTTGATTGGAAGTAATTAAAGTTTCAAGATTTTGAACCTCTTCGCTATTAAAATCACAACGTTTTAATTTTTTAATTAAATCGTTTGATATATTGCATTCTTCAAGGCTGAATATGTCTTCACTTTTGTGCGGACATGCATCAAAGAACTTAATTTTTTCATTTCGAATTTGAATGTAATGCTCTTTCATATTAATAACGGCGTTCATGGGTACTAGGATATTCTGACCGATTATTGCATCGAAACCTCTATTCTTTAAGGATGTAATTTTCCAGCAAATATTATTGCTTTCTTTGAACTCTTTTGGAAGTTCGGTAATTACTTCGTGGTATACTTCTATTTGTCCATTAAGTGTGCTAAATTTGATATTCTTGTTTAGTTCTAGTCTTTTGTATTGTTTAAGCCTATTTTTGTCAAGTAATGATGTCGTCGACCCAGTGTCGATCAGGCATTTAATTTTAGTGTTTCCTATTGTTAGTTCTACTACCGGTAAGTTAGTGTGTCCACCGGTACACGAAAATTTCCTTCTGTTTCTTCGAAATGTTCTTGCTGTACATTATCAACTTCCATTGGTTCAACTTGATTTCGTCGCGTTTGGCTTGTATTGGCATAACTATTGTTAATATTGTCATTGTTTCTGATTAGTCCTGAACTAGTATAGTTCCTACTATTATTATTTCTGTACTGATCTGAGTTGGTATTGTTACTGTTTTGCTTTCTGTATAGCCCTGAATTAGCATTGAAACCTTCATTGTAATTCCTATTATAATTATTTCTGTACTGACATGAATTATTATTATCATTGTTTTGCTTTCTATATAGCCCTGAATTAGTATTACACCCTTCATTATAATTTCTGTTATAATTATTTCTATAGTGACCAAAATTTGCTTCATTGTTATGACTCTGTCTATTTGTGTTATAGTTTGATGGTTTAGTATCGACAACATTTCTTTCATTTCTATTTTTTTTATGTTTGAAATGTATAGCTCTATTATCATCGAGAAGCCTAAGTTTTGTATATTTCGTTATAATATCATTTAATGAATTCCATTCATCGAGGTGAGCCCTGAGTGGCCCATCAATTTTTTCAATTAAAATATTGACTAAATCCCTATCAACATTTCTTGGTTGATAAATATCTGGCCTATCTTCATCAAATTCATATATTTCATTTATTTGGTATTTACATTGTTCAAAATAATTAAATAATTACTTACTTTAATACTGCGGCACCTGTTGAAAATATCGCCATAAGATACTCGAGGTCTGAACCGTTCCTTTAATTTTTTCTTTATCTGCTGCCATGTAACTTCGTCTCCAAGTTCTCGTACATGTATTCCTGCTTCTCCAACTATTTTATCATTTATAATTATTTGTAGTCCAAAATCGTAAAGCGTTTTGTTGTTTCCACATAGATCCATGACTACCTCTGCTGATTTTATGAAAGCAGATAGGTTATGTCCATTTCCAAATGGTTTTATTTGCCGAAATTGTTGAATGATGTCTTTTGGACTGAGCAACATTAAGTTTTCGTACATTGGTTGTTGTTGCTGTAATTGCTGTTGTTGTAAATGTCCTTGAATAATTTGTTCTTGTCTTCTGATAACCTCTTCCAGTTCATTTATTTTTGTTTGAAATTCCATTTTTAATTCTTTTCTATTATTATCAAATATTAAATTTCTTTTCATGAAGTTTATGTCACTTTTAATTTATTTGCTTAAGTTTATTTAAATTGAAAATTAACTTTTAAATGAATAATTGTTCACTTTATGCACTGAAGTCTTATTTTCTTATACTTATTTTTGAATACACTTATTTTTAAAAATTCTTATGAATTTTATATTTTTAATTGGTTTAAGTTCTTTTAAAAATTCTTTTGAATTTTTTTCCGTCGACTGCGCCAATTATGTTTTTTTTATAAAAACATAAATTAAATAAAAATCAAAATTAATTTTTTGATC
>NW_024032224.1:0-11333 GCF_002237135.1 Teleopsis dalmanni | reverse complement strand
ACATTAACTTTATCTTTATCTTTACCATTATGAATTTCATTTATAATTTATGGTTGACTTAATCATACTCAACATATATTTGCTCATTTAGTTCCTCAAGGAACTCCTGCAATTTTAATACCATTTATAGTTTGTATTGAAACAATTAGAAATGTTATTCGACCAGGAACTTTAGCAGTTCGATTAACTGCTAATATAATTGCAGGACATTTATTATTAACTCTATTAGGAAATACAGGTCCATCTTTAACTTCATTGATTTTATCAATTTTATTATTTAGACAAATTTTATTATTACTTTTAGAATCTGCTGTAGCTATTATTCAATCTTATGTATTCGCAGTATTAAGAACACTTTATTCCAGAGAAGTAAATTAATGTCAACTCATTCAAATCATCCATTTCATTTAGTAGATTATAGCCCTTGACCATTAACAGGAGCCATTGGTGCAATAACAATTGTTTCAGGAATAATTAAATGATTCCATCAATATAATATATCATTATTTATTTTAGGAAACATTATTATTATTACTGTTTATCAATGATGACGAGATGTCTGTCGAGAAGGAACATACCAAGGCTTACATACATTTATAGTAACAACAGGATTACGATGAGGAATAATTTTATTTATTTTATCTGAAGTTTTATTTTTTGTTTCATTTTTTTGAGCTTTTTTTCATAGAAGTTTATCTCCAACTATTGAATTAGGAGCTTCATGACCACCTATAGGAATTTCCCCTTTTAACCCATTTCAAATCCCATTATTAAATACAGCTATTTTATTAGCTTCAGGAGTTACTGTAACGTGAGCTCATCATAGATTAATAGAAAATAACCACTCACAAACTTCCCAAGGATTATTTTTTACTATTTTATTAGGAATTTATTTCACAATTTTACAAGCATATGAATATATCGAAGCCCCATTTACAATTGCTGATTCTATCTATGGGTCAACATTTTTTATAGCAACAGGATTTCATGGAATTCATGTTTTAATTGGAACAACTTTTTTAATAATTTGTTTAATTCGTCATTTAAATAATCATTTTTCCAAAAATCATCATTTTGGATTTGAAGCAGCTGCTTGATACTGACATTTTGTTGATATTGTTTGATTATTTCTTTATATTTCTATTTATTGATGAGGAAGATAATTAAATTCATTATTTATCTAAATAATATAAAAAGTATATATGACTTCCAATCATAAAGTCTATAAAATATAGATTAGATAATTTTATTATTAACAATTATAGCAATAATTATTTTAACAATTTGTTCTATTGTAATATTTTTAGCTTCAATTTTATCAAAAAAAATACTTAATGATCGAGAAAAAAATTCCCCCTTTGAATGTGGATTCGATCCAAAATCTTCTTCACGAATTCCATTTTCACTTCATTTTTTTTAATTACAATTATTTTTTTAATTTTCGATGTTGAAATTGCATTAATTTTACCTATAATTATAATTTTAAATTTTTCAAATTTATTTATATGAAGAATAACTTCAATTATCTTTTTAATTATTTTATTAATTGGTGTGTATCATGAATGAAATCAAGGGATATTAAATTGATCTAATTAAATGGAAAATTTATTTTAGGATTGTAGTTAAATTTAACATTTGATTTGCATTCAAAAAATATTATTTTATGTAATCTATCTTATAAAGAATATGAAGTGATACATCACATTTAGTTTCGACCTAAAAATTAGGTAAATTTACCCTTATTCTTAATATTAATTGAAACCAAAATAGAGGTTTATTACTGTTAATAATAAAATTGAATTAAATTCCAATTAAAGAAATATGATGAACAAAAAAAAGCTGCTAACTTTTATTTTTAATGGTTAAATTCCATTTATATTTCTATATTTATTTATTAGTTTAATAAAAACATTACATTTTCATTGTAAAAATAAATATTATTATTTATAAATTACTAATTTTAATTCTTTAAGTATTTAAAGATAACATAAATCTCCCTTACAACTTCAACGTAATACTCTAATTATAAGCTATTTAAACACCAAATAACAAAAAATATTAGTACAAAAAAAAATAAACTTATTAATATTATAATTAAACTATTATTCTGCAAAATTTGATTAAATTTTGAATATCCCAATAAATTTTTATATAAATAAAATCCTCCAAAAAATTCAGATCAACCCTGATCAAAACTTTTATACAAATTTTTACCTAAAAATAAAAAATTAAAAATTAACCCATATGTAACAATATTAGGCATAAATCACATCGAACCAAAAAATAAAGAAATAAAATAATTTTGTAAAGATTTATTGAAAAAATATAAAGAAATTTTTGAAATATAATATCCTACTAATCCCCCTAAAATACACACAATTAAAGTTAATAATTTTAATAAAAAAGGTAAACAAATTATTGAAGGGGTGCCAAATAACAGTCAATTTAAAAATCCTCCACCAATAATTCTTATAAATAATAAACCAGATATTCCTTTTAATATAATTCAACTATTATCTCTCAATAAATTTAAACTATAAAAATTAAAATTTCCAACTAATGAATAATAAACTAAACGAATTGAATATCTAACTGTTAATCCTGTAGAAAAGAAAAAAAGAAAAAAAGAAAATATATTAATATAACTCAATGATACAATTTCTAAAATTATATCTTTAGAATAAAATCCAGCCAAAAAAGGTATTCCACATAAAGCTAAATTAGCAATATTAAAATATCTACATGTAAAAGGTATATAACTTCTTAATCCTCCTATTAAACGAATGTCTTGTAAATTATTTATATTATGAATAATAGCCCCAGCACACATAAATAATAATGCTTTAAATAAAGCATGAGTTAATAAATGGAAAAAAGCTAATTTATAAAATCCTATAGATAAAATTCTCATTATTAACCCCAATTGACTTAAAGTAGATAATGCAATAATTTTTTTAAATCAAACTCAAAATTAGCTCCTAACCCTGATATAAATATTGTCAATCCTGAAATTAATAACAATCTTTGTCCTAAAATTGTATCTCCAATTAATAAATTAAACCGGATTAATAAATAAACTCCAGCAGTAACAAGAGTAGATGAATGTACCAAAGCTGACACAGGAGTAGGGGCTGCTATTGCTGCAGGTAACCAAGCTGAAAATGGAATTTGAGCTCTTTTAGTTATTGCCGCCAATACAATTAATATACCAATAATCAATATATTTATATCTAAAATATTAAATTTTAATAAAAAAATATAATTTCAAGATCCATAATTTAATATTCAAGCAATCGCTAATAATAAAGCAACATCTCCAATACGATTTGATAAAACAGTTAATATACCTGCATTATAAGATTTTACATTTTGAAAATAAATCACTAATAAATAAGAAACTAACCCTAAACCATCTCATCCTAATAAAATTCTAATTAAATTTGGAGAAATAATTAAAAATATCATTGATATAACAAATAACAAAACTAATAAAATAAATCGATTAATATTTATATCTCCTGCTATATATTCTTTTCTATAATAAATTACTAAAGACGAAATTAATAATACAAAACATATAAAAATTAATCTTATTCAATCAAATAAAAAAGTTATTACAATTCTAATTCTATTTAAAGAAATTAATTCTCATTCTAAAAAAATTGAATAATCATGATTAATAAATATTAAACCAAAAATAAAAGAAATAATTCTTAAATTAATTAATAATCAAAATCTTATTCTACATAAAGATAAATTTTTCACAATTTAAAATAAAATTTTATATTTTTGACACCACAAATCAATGTTTTAATTAAACTATTTAAATATAATCAAAAAAAATTATTTCACTTTTTATAATCAATAAATTTAAAGGAACCCAGTGTAATAATAGTAATAAAAATTCTCGTATATTATTTATTCTAAAAGAATAAACCCCTGAATAAATTTTTCCATGTTGTCTATAAGAATACAAATATAAAGTATAAGCTGCTCTAAAAAAAGATAAAAATGATAAAGCAATCATTGAATATCAAGATCAACTTACAATTCTATTTATTAAAGAAATTTCTCCTAATAAATTTAATGTAGGAGGAGCAGCTATATTTCCAGATCTTAATAAAAATCATCATAAAGTTAAAGAAGGTATAAAATTTAATAACCCTTTATTAATTAATAATCTTCGTCTACCTAACCGCTCATATCTAATATTAGCTAAACAAAATAAACCTGAAGAACATAATCCATGACCAATTATTAATCTATACCCTCCACAAATTCCTCAATTTCTTAAATTCATAATTCCTGCTAAAACAATCCCTATATGAGCAACAGAAGAATAAGCAATTAATGACTTTATATCAACTTGACGTAAACAATTTAATCTAATTAAAATTCCTCCAATTAAAGAAATTCTAATAAAAAAATAATTAAATTTTAAACAAACAAATGAAATAAATGAAAATACCCGTAAAAGTCCATACCCTCCTAATTTCAATATAATTCCAGCTAAAATCATTGAACCAGAAATTGGAGCTTCAACATGAGCTTTAGGTAACCATAAATGAACCAAAAATATAGGCATTTTAACCAAAAAAGCTAAAATTATCGAAAAATATAATAATTCATAATTAAACATATAATTACTTAAAAAATAAAAATTTAAATTTCCTAATTTTTCATATAAATAAAAAATTCCAATTAATATAGGCAAAGATACAAATAAAGTATAAAACAATAAATAAATTCCAGCTTGTAAACGCTCAGGTTGATACCCTCACCCTAAAATTAATAATAAAGTTGGAATTAAACTCCCTTCAAAAAATAAGTAAAAAGCAAAAATATTTATTCTAGAAAAAGTTAAAAATAAAAAAATAACATAAAAATTACATTCACTAAAAATAAATTATTATAATTTTTAAATTTTTGAATTTTTTCACTTGCTATTAATATTAATGCACAAATTCAAAATCTTAATAAAATTAATCCATAAGAAATTATATCACATCCTAAAAAATAAGAAATACTTATAAAATAATTTATATAAATATTAAATAAAATAAAAATAAAACTAATAAAAAATAATATATTTTGAACCATTCAAAATATACTATTTAAAAAACAAATAGGAACCAAAAATAAAATAAAAAAAATAAATTTTAACATTATAAAATTCTAAATGATTGAAAATAATCATTTCCATGAGTACGAATTATAGAAACTAAAATAGAAATTCCTAAAGCTCCTTCACAAACTCTAAATGTTAAATATATTATTATAAAATAATTTCTATAATCTATTATATTTATATAACTATATAATAAAAAATAAATTATTAAAATAATAAATTCTAAACTTAATAACATAGATAATAAACGTTTTCGATTAAAAATAAAAGAAAAAATCCCTATCAATACTATTACACAACAAAATAATCAAAAATAAATTATCATTTTTTAGTTTTAATAGTTTAATAAAAACATTGGTCTTGTAAATCAAAAATAAGAATAATTTTTTTAGAACTCTCAAGAAAAAAGAAATAATTCTTTATCATAAATTCCCAAAATTTATATGTTAATTAAACTATTTCTTAAAATCATACATATATTAATTTTAACTATAATACTAATTTCAAGTATTACATTTTTATTCTTAAAACACCCATTATCTATTGGATTAATACTGTTAATTCAAACTATTTTAATTTCAATAATTTCAGGACTAATTTCAAAAACATTTTGATTTTCCTATATTTTATTCTTAATTTTTTTAGGACTACATTATTAGTTTTATTTATTTATGTAACAGCAATTGCTTCAAATGAAATATTTTCATTTTCAATTAAAATACTAATATGAACAATTTCATTAATCACAAGAATTTTATTTTTATGAATTATTTTTTACAATTATATTAATATAGATATATTTACAAATAATGAATCAATATTATTAATTAATTTAAAAATTATAATTAAAGAAAATTCATATATTTTAACTAAACTTTATAATTACCCTACAAATTTTATAACAATTTTTTTAATAAATTATCTTTTAATTACTTTAATTGCAATTGTAAAAATTACTAATATATTTTTTGGACCAATTCGATTTATAAAATAAATGAATAAACCAATATGAATTAAACACCCACTTTTCAAAATTATAAATAATTCTTTAATTGATTTACCAACTCCAATTAATATCTCTTCTTGATGAAATTTTGGATCTCTTTTAGGATTATGTTTAATCATTCAAATTTTAACTGGATTATTTTTAGCTATACATTACACAGCAGATATTAATATAGCTTTTAATAGAATTAGACACATTTGTCGAGATGTAAATTATGGATGACTATTACGAACTCTTCATGCTAATGGAGCTTTATTTTTTTTTATTTGTATTTATCTTCATATTGGACGAGGAATTTATTACAATTCTTATAAATATACACAAACCTGACTAGTTGAAGTAATTATTTTATTTTTAGTAATAGCAACAGCCTTTATAGGATATGTATTACCACGGGGACAAATATCTTTTTGAGGAGCAACTGTAATTACTAATTTATTATCTGCTATTCCTTATTTAGGTATTGATTTAGTACAATGAGTTTGAGGAGGATTTGCAGTTGATAATCCAACATTAACACGATTTTTTACTTTTCACTTCATTTTACCTTTTATTGTTTTAGCAATAACTATAATTCATCTTTTATTTCTTCATCAAACAGGATCAAATAACCCAATAGGACTAAATTCAAGTATTGATAAAATCCCATTTCATCCCTATTTCACTTTTAAAGATATTACCGGATTTATTATTCTAATTATAAGACTTATTCTATTAACTTTAATAAATCCCTATTTATTAGGAGACCCAGATAATTTTATTCCAGCTAATCCTTTAGTAACTCCTATTCACATTCAACCAGAATGATATTTTCTGTTTGCTTATGCAATTTTACGTTCAATTCCTAACAAATTAGGAGGAGTAATTGCATTAGTTACATCTATTGCTATTTTAATAATTATACCTTTTTATAATATAAGCAAATTTCAAGGATTACAATTTTATCCCATTAACCAATTTTTATTTTGAATTATACTATCCACTGTAATTTTATTAACTTGAATTGAAGCTCGATCAGTTAAAGAACCTTATGTTATAATTGGACAAATTCTAACATTTATTTATTTTTTATACTTTTTAATTAACCCTTTAATTAATAAATGATGAGATAACTTACTAAATTAAATGTAAGTTAATTAGCTTGAAATAAGCATATATTTTGAAAATATAAGATAGAATTAAAATTTTCTATTAACTTTACTAAAAATAATTCATATAAATAAATATATTTTTAACCCAACTATAAATAATAAAAAATTTAATGAATATGGTAAATAACACTTTCAAGATAAATATATTAACTTATCATATCTAAATCGAGGTAAAGTCCCCCGAACTCAAATAAATAAAAAAGAAATAATAACTAATTGAAAAAAAATATTAAATTAAATAAATTACATCCTAAAAAAATTACACAAAATAATATTCTTATAAATAAAATTCTCGAATACTCCGCTAAAAAAATTAATGCAAAACCTCCTCTTCTATATTCTACATTAAATCCAGATACTAATTCTGATTCCCCCTCAGCAAAATCAAATGGAGTACGATTAGTTTCCGCTAAACAAATTCTTAATCAAATAAAACCCATAGGAAATAAAAAAAATAAAAACCAAATATAATATTGAAATTTTATAAAATCAATTATATTATATCTTTCAATTAAAAAAATAAAAGATAGTAAAATTAAAGCCAATCTTACTTCATAAGAAATAGTTTGAGCAACAGCTCGTAAACCTCCTAATAAAGAATAATTTGAATTTCTTGATCATCCTGCAATTATTACAGTATACACTCCTATTCTTGTAATTCTTAAAAAAAATAACAAACTTAAATTAAAACTATTCAATCTTCTTAAAACAGGTATGCATATTCACACCAACAAAGATAAAAATAATGAAAAAATAGGAGAATAATAGTAACAAATATAATTTGACATTAAAGGATAAGTCTGTTCTTTAGTAAATAATTTAATTGCATCACTAAAAGGTTGAACTACTCCAATAAAACCCACTTTATTTGGTTCTTTACGAATCTGAATATAACCTAAAACTTTTCGTTCCAACAATGTTAAAAAAGCTACACCCACTAAAACACAAATAATTAATAATAAACTTCTTAATAAAGATATAATAATTTCATTTAAAAACAAGTACTACTTATAATTTTTAAATTATATAAATAAATTCTAAATTTATTGCACTAATCTGCCAAAATAGTAATTAAATTCATTCATAAAATAATTTCTTAAAAATAAATATTAATTCCTTTCGTACTAAAATATTTTATTAAATCAAAGATAGAAACCAACCTGGCTTACACCGATTTGAACTCAGATCATGTAAGAATAGTAAGAAAAGTCGAACAGACTTAATATTTAAACTTCTACATTTAAATATGAATCTTAATCCAACATCGAGGTCGCAAACTTTTTTATCGATAAGAACTCTCCAAAAAAATTACTCTGTTATCCCTAAAGTAACTTGTAATATATTGTAATATATAACTTAATATATAACTTAATTTTTTAATTACTAATAATGGATCACTTAATCATAAATAAATGATAAAAATTATTAAAAGTTATTTTAATTTTAATATCACCCCAATAAAATTAATTAATAAATTTATAATATAAAAAACCAAATTAAATTAAAAATTATTAAATAATTAAGGTTTATAGGGTCTTCTCGTCTTTTGAATATATTTTAGCTTTTTCACTAAAAAATAAAATTCTATGAAAATTTTAAATGAAACAGCTTATATCTCGTCCAACCATTCACTCCAGCCTTCAATTAAAAGACTAATGATTATGCTACCTTTGCACAGTTAATATACTGCGGCCTTTTAAAATTTTTCAATGGGCAGGTTAAACTTTAAATAAAATACAAAAAGAGATGTTTTTGTAAAGAGGCGAATATAAATTTTGCCGAATTCTTTATTTAAACTTTTCAATTTTATTATTTAAACATATTGATATACTAATTTTATCATTATTATTTTATAAATTAAATTATAAATAATATTTTAATATATAATTAAAATATACTATATATTTAATATTAAAAAATAAATTATAACAAACTTTTTAATAATTGCTAATTCTAAGCATATAATTAATTTAAATACATAAAACTTTCAATAATTTATTTTACAGCTTATCCTATAATATATAAATTAATATTTTATTTTTATTTAAATTTATATAAATAAATTAAATAATAATCAATTCTAAATTAAATTTATTTCTTAAAAAACTAGATACCATATTAAACGAAAAACATTTCATTTCTAAAAATTTATTAAATATAATATTATTACATTAACTTTTATAAATTTTTAACTCCTAATAAATCGAAAAAAATATTCAAATAAATATTATTTATTTAATAAACCCTGATACACAAGGAATCCTCAAGGCAGCCGTAGACCTGGAGCACCAGCTAAAACTTGGAGAAGAACAATTGAAGAAGATTTAAGAGAAACGAACTATACCTGAAGTAATATATGCCTCCAATCAAATAACCAAACCCGATACAGAAATATGGTAGAGGCCCTATGCTCCACTGGGTGATAAGGATAAAAGGAAAAGAAGAAGATACAAAAGGTACAATAATTAAAATTTATAATGATTTGCATAAAAATCTTTTCAATGTTAATGAAATACTTTACTAATTAAGCTTTAAATTGTCATTCTAGATACACTTTTCAGTACATCTACTATGTTACGACTTATCTTATTTTTAAATAAGAACGACGGGCGAAATGTATATATTTTAGAGCTAAATTTAATTTATTTATCTATATAAATTTACTTCCAAATCCAGTTTCAATAAATTTTTCATATTTAAATCCATATAAATATATTTAATATAACTCATCTCTACTTAAATATAAGCTACACCTTGAACTGAAATAAAATTATTTATAAATTTAAGAAAATTATTATTCTTTTGAATAATAATTTGTAAACTGATTACAAATTTAAGTAAGGTCCAACGTGGATTGTCAATTATAGGACAAGTTCTTCCGAATAGACTAAAATTCCGCCAAATTTTTTAAGTTTCAAGAACATAACTATTACTACCTAAAAGTTTAAATTTTACATTTTTAATAATAGGGCATCTAATCCTAGTTTATATCAAAAATTTTTTAACTTCAATTGGATTTACATAAACTTCAAATTAAATTATAATTTTACCTAATAAATTAATTTTAAATTTTATTTGAATAATTTAACTAACTTTAAAATAAAACATTTTTATTAATTGTTTAACCGCAACTGCTGGCACAAATTTTGTTAATATTATAATTAAAACTAATTCTTAATTTCTTAAATTATTAATATCAATAACTGCTTTTAAATAAATAAAATAAATTTTTTAAATTAATTAATGATCACTCTATATGATTACTAATTATATGTAAAATTAATTTTAAACAATCTTGTAAGCTAAAATTAAACTTTATAATAATTTACAAGAATCTTGTACTTATTAGAAATTTATTAATAAATTTATAAAAAATAATAAAATTTAAAATAAATATATAAATTAAATAAAATATTTATAATCCATAAAAATAATTCTTTCCTATACTTTTGCCCCTTTAATAATATTTACAAAAATTTAAATGAAAAATAATTTTATTATCCATTTTTTAATAAATAATAAAATTTAATAAATATCCATAAACTAAATAAAATATTTATTAATCCATAAAAATAATTCTTTCCTCACATTTTTCCCCCTTTAATACATATTTACAAAAATTTTAAATGAAAAATAATTTTATTATCCATTTTTTAATAAATAATAAAATTTAATAAATATCCATAAACTAAATAAAATATTTATTAATCCATAAAAATAATTCTTTCCTCACATTTTTGCCCCTTTAATACATATTTACAAAAATTTTAAATGAAAAATAATTTTATTATCCATTTTTTAATAAATAATAAAATTTAATAAATATCCATAAACTAAATAAAATATTTATTAATCCATAAAAATAATTCTTTCCTCACATCTTTGCCCCCTTTAATACATATTTACAAAAATTTTAAATGAAAAATAATTTTATTATCCATTTTTTAATAAATAATAAAATTTAATAAATATCCATAAACTAAATAAAATATTTATTAATCCATAAAAATAATTCTTTCCTCACATTTTTCCCCCTTTAATACATATT
>NW_024032223.1:0-11334 GCF_002237135.1 Teleopsis dalmanni | reverse complement strand
TTGTGCGTGCATTTAAGCAAAGCAAAGTGTCGTATATAAATAGCGGAGATTTTATATGAAAGATCACTTAGCACCGGCACACCGAAGTGAGTAGATCACTACTCCAGCGCTAAGTCCCTTTTTAAAAGCCCATGGTGTTTCGACGCTAAGGCTTAATAAATCAGTAGAAGGTATTGGATAGATTTTATAAACGCCTTTGATGTTTTGACGTCTTTGGCTAGAAACTAATTACGTAGATTTGGAAAAAACCCTTTGATGTTCTGACGTCTTTGGGTAAAAATTATTGAATAGATTTTATAAACGCCTTTGATGTTTTGACGTCTTTGGCTAGAAACTAATTACGTAGATTTGGAAAAAACCCTTTGATGTTCTGACGTCTTTGGATAAAACTTACTGAGTAGAATCAAGACTAGAATAAGTTATTTAAGAAAACTTTAAATAAATTTTAAATAATAAAAACAAACGGTCTTTTACTTTCCACTCATTGGTTTACCAGCTTCGAACTAGTCAATAAAACAAATTTATTGCAACGACCCGGACCGCGACTGAGTAATACCTCAGCAAAATTAAAACGACGAATCCGTGTCGTTACAATTGGCGCCCGAGCAGGGACTAGTGTTCGATAGTATTTCAAGTGGAAAGAAAAAGAATTGCCAGGGACCTGATTGGTCAAATCACAGTGGTCAAGGCTTGAATAAAAAAATTACGATCCAGAGAATAAAATATTAACGAATATCGCAACAAGGAACAATGTCGGTGGGATCAAGAGGAATACCAGGAACATGTGGAAGTTCAATAAATCCTCCAGTGCGCTCCTACCTTCAGGTGGTTGAAGAGGTACAGAAGTGGTCCTGTAAATATGACGGTGGTAAGGATCCACTAGGTTTCATCGATCACATAGAGGAACTGGCGGCTATGTACAGTATCGATGTTAATCTAATTCCCAAGATGATGCCAATACTCTTTGAAGATAAAGCATTAAGATGGTACCGCAACAACCAGAAACCTTGGCCCCTCTGGTCAAGCTTCAAGGAAGATTTCTTCAAATTCTTCATATCATGTAGATATTTCGAAAACTTAGAAAATGAGGTACGAACACGACTACAAAAGACAAAAGAAAGTTTCAAGGATTACTCACTTGACATTATAAATCTAATGCGACACACTGGCATGGATCCAGATTCGCAATTGGAGCGGGTGTATCGAAACATGAAGGCAGACTACCGGATGTACATTAAACGTTCAGAGTTTACAAGCCTAAATGAATTAACAACACTTGCCGATGACTTCGAAGAACTAAGTACAGAACAGGATAAAGTGAGCCGTAATCGTGTCCGTGAAGTGAACGTAGGGCGCATGATAGTCGAGTCCCCTCAAGCGATGGTGGTACAAAATACAATGAGAAGCATACCCAATATGCCAGCACGGGATAAAATTATCCATAGTCTAAGCTTCGAGTCGTCCATTCCTGATCAGAAACGAAGGAATCAGCCTCAGAACCAATCAACCGCTAAGCAAGCAACAGCATTTATAACTGGAAATGTGACTTCAGCATCACTACCAAAGTCAAGCATAACGACACGACGCGTACAACCTCGAGATTATTTAAAAGCCCAGCAAGAAAATCCACAAGAGCAGACACCTTGTAGGTGCTTAGTACCACCGCGTCAGCGAAGTTCAAAACTCATCACAGAGTCGAAAAGTCAGAGTCCAGATGTACAGCGTCAGGAAAATTTAAAACTCATCACAGAGTCGAAAAGTCAGAGTCCAGATGTACCGCGTCAGCGAAGTTCAAAACTCATCACAGAGTCGAAAAGTCAGAGTCCGGATGTACAGCGTCAGAAAAATTTAAAACTCATCACAGAGTCGAAAAGTCAGAGTCCAGATGTACCACGTCTACGAAATTCAAAACTCATCACAGAGTCGAAAAGACAGAGTCCAGAAGTACCGCGTCAGCGAAGTTTAAAACTCATCACAGAGTCGAAAAGTCAGAGTCCAGATGTACCACGTCTGCGAAATTCAAAACTCATCACAGAGTCGAAAAGTCAGAGTCCAGATGTACCGCGTCATCAAAGTTTAAAACTCATCACAGAGTCGAAAAGTCAGAGTCCAGACGTACCACGTCTGCGAAATTCAAAACTCATCACAGAGTCGAAAAGTCAGAGTCCAGATGTACCGCGTCAGCGAAGTTTAAAACTCATCACAGAGTCGAAAAGTCAGAGTCCAGATGTACCGCATCAGCGAAGTTTAAAACTCATCACAGAGTCGAAAAGTCAGAGTGCAGATGTACCGCGTCAGCGAAGTTTCATACTCATCACAGAGTCGAAAAGTCAGAGTCCAGATGTACCACGTGAGCAGGATTATGATTACACCAGTACACATCAAGATGAATTCCTCAAAGTTTTTAGGAATCCTAGAAAGCGGACACGAAACCATTCAACGAAGTAGTCCAGTTCAAATTCCCCGAAGATGGAGGCAAATGTAAGGACGGAATTTTGTACAAATTCCGCCCTACATAAAACTTATTATTTTTTACTAAAAATCATCTGGATAAAACTCGATTTATATATTTGAAACAAATAAACAAAGCTAACCGCGAACATACGCACAAACGACACGCAAAACAAAGCCAACCGCGAACACACGCACACACGACAAGCAAAACAAAGCCAACCGCGAACACACGCACACACGACAAGCAAAACAAAGCCAACCGCGAACATACGCACACACGACAAGCATAACAAAGCTGACAGCGAATTATACTTGTGCGGTTGTGCGTGCAATTAAGCAAAGCAAAGTGTCGTATATAAATAGCGGAGATTTTATATGAAAGATCACTTAGCACCGGCACACCGAAGTGAGTAGATCGCTACTCCAGCGCTAAGTCCACTTTTAGAAGCCTATAGTGTTTCGACGCTAAGGCTAAATAAATTCGTAGAAACTTGTGAGTAGATTGTATAACGCCTTTGATGTTTTGACGTCTTTGGCTAGAAACTAATTACGTAGATTTGGAAAAAAACCCTTTGATGTTCTGACGTCTTTGGGTAAAAATTATTGAATAGACTTTATAAACGCCTTTGATGTTTTGACGTCTTTGGCTAGAAACTAATTACGTAGATTTGGAAAAAACCCTTTGATGTTCTGACGTCTTTGGATAAAACTTACTGAGTAGAATCAAGACTAGAATAAGTTATTTAAGAAATCTTTAAATAAATTTTAAATAATAAAAACAAACGGTCTTTTACTTTCCACTCATTGGTTTACCAGCTTCGAACTAGTCAATAAAACAAATTTATTGCAACGACCCGGACCGCGACTGAGTAATACCTCAGCAAAATTAAAACGACGAATCCGTGTCGTTACAATTGGCGCCCGAGCAGGGACTAGTGTTCGATAGTATTTCAAGTGGAAAGAAAAAGAATTGCCAGGGACCTGATTGGTCAAATCACAGTGGTCAAGGCTTGAATAAAAAAATTACGATCCAGAGAATAAAATATTAACGAATATCGCAACAAGGAACAATGTCGTTGGGATCAAGAGGAATACCAGGAACATGTGGAAGTTCAATAAATCCTCCAGTGCGCTCCTACCTTCAGGTGGTTGAAGAGGTACAGAAGTGGTCCTGTAAATATGACGGTGGTAAGGATCCACTAGGTTTCATCGATCACATAGAGGAACTGGCGGCTATGTACAGTATCGATGTTAATCTAATTCCCAAGATGATGCCAATACTCTTTGAAGATAAAGCATTAAGATGGTACCGTAACAACCAGAAACCTTGGCCCCTCTGGTCAAGCTTCAAGGAAGATTTCTTCAAATTCTTCATATCATGTAGATATTTCGAAAACTTAGAAAATGAGGTACGAACACGACTACAAAAGACAAAAGAAAGTTTCAAGGATTACTCACTTGACATTATAAATCTAATGCGACACACTGGCATGGATCCAGATTCGCAATTGGAGCGGGTGTATCGAAACATGAAGGCAGACTACCGGATGTACATTAAACGTTCAGAGTTTACAAGCCTAAATGAATTAACAACACTTGCCGATGACTTCGAAGAACTAAGTACAGAACAGGATAAAGTGAGTCGTCATCGTGTTCGTGAAGTGAACGTAGGGCGCATGATAGTCGAGTCCCCTCAAGTGATGGTGGTACAAAATACAATGAGAAGCATACCCAATATGCCTGCACGGGATAACGTTATTCATAGTCTAAGCTTTGAGTCGTCCATTCCTGATCAGAAACCAAGTAATCAGCCTCAGAACCAATCAACCGCTAAGCAAGCAACAGCATTTATAACTGGAAATGTGACTTCAGCATCACTACCAAAGTCAAGCATAACGACACGACGCGTACAACCTCGAGATTATTTAAAAGCCCAGCAAGAAAATCCACAAGAGCAGACACCTTGTAGGTGCTTAGTACCACCGCGTCAGCGAAGTTCAAAACTCATCACAGAGTCGAAAAGTCAGAGTGCAGATGTACCGCGTCAGGGAAATTTAAAACTCATCACAGAGTCGAAAAGTCAGAGTCCGGATGTACCGCGTCAGCGAAGTTCAAAACTCATCACAGAGTCGAAAAGTCAGAGTCCGGATGTACCGCGTCTGCGAAATTTAAAACTCATCACAGAGTCGAAAAGTCAGAGTCCAGATGTACCGCGTCTGCGAAGTTCAAAACTCATCACAGAGTCGAAAAGTCAGAGTCCAGATGTACCGCGTCTGCGAAGTTTAAAACTCATCACAGAGTCGAAAAGTCAGAGTCCAGATGTACCACGTCTGCGAAATTCAAAACTCATCACAGAGTCGAAAAGTCAGAGTCCAGATGTACCGCGTCATCAAAGTTTAAAACTCATCACAGAGTCGAAAAGTCAGAGTCCAGACGTACCACGTCTGCGAAATTCAAAACTCATCACAGAGTCGAAAAGTCAGAGTCCAGATGTACCGCGTCAGCGAAGTTTAAAACTCATCACAGAGTCGAAAAGTCAGAGTCCAGATGTACCGCATCAGCGAAGTTTAAAACTCATCACAGAGTCGAAAAGTCAGAGTGCAGATGTACCGCGTCAGCGAAGTTTCATACTCATCACAGAGTCGAAAAGTCAGAGTCCAGATGTACCACGTGAGCAGGATTATGATTACACCAGTACACATCAAGATGAATTCCTCAAAGTTTTTAGGAATCCTAGAAAGCGGACACGAAACCATTCAACGAAGTAGTCCAGTTCAAATTCCCCGAAGATGGAGGCAAATGTAAGGACGGAATTTTGTACAAATTCCGCCCTACATAAAACTTATTATTTTTTACTAAAAATCATCTGGATAAAACTCGATTTATATATTTGAAACAAATAAACAAAGCTAACCGCGAACATACGCACAAACGACACGCAAAACAAAGCCAACCGCGAACACACGCACACACGACAAGCAAAACAAAGCCAACCGCGAACACACGCACACACGACAAGCAAAACAAAGCCAACCGCGAACATACGCACACACGACAAGCATAACAAAGCTGACAGCGAATTATACTTGTGCGGTTGTGCGTGCAATTAAGCAAAGCAAAGTGTCGTATATAAATAGCGGAGATTTTATATGAAAGATCACTTAGCACCGGCACACCGAAGTGAGTAGATCGCTACTCCAGCGCTAAGTCCACTTTTAGAAGCCTATAGTGTTTCGACGCTAAGGCTAAATAAATTCGTAGAAACTTGTGAGTAGATCGTATAACGCCTTTGATGTTTTGACGTCTTTGGCTAGAAACTAATTACGTAGATTTGGAAAAAAAACCCTTTGATGTTCTGACGTCTTTGGGTAAAAATTATTTAATAGACTTTATAAACGCCTTTGATGTTTTGACGTCTTTGGCTAGAAACTAATTACGTAGATTTGGAAAAACAAACCTTTGATGTTCTGACGTCTTTGGATAAAACTAACTGAGTAGAATCAAGACTAGAATAAGTTATTTAAAATAATCTTTTTTTTTTTTTTAATAAATAAAATTTTAAAATAATAAAAACAAACGGTCTTTTACTTTCCACTCATTGGTTTACCAGCTTCGAACTAGTCAATAAAACAAATTTATTGCAACGACCCGGACCGCGACTGAGTAATACCTCAGCAAAATTAAAACGACGAATCCGTGTCGTTACAACATATATCAGCTTATAGAGACAGCAAAAAACCAAAAAAGCTTTTAAGCTTAAAAATAATAAATTAAAAGAAGTGTTGTAAAACTTCAAATCCAATTATATAAAATATAATTGTAAAGTTTAATTATTCAATATTAATACGAGAAATTTTGTGAAGAATTGAAATTAAAGTTTTTGCATTAACATTTATCTGAATTCTTGCTGACCGGGAAAAGTGTGTAAATAAACCAAGATACTTAACATTTTGTTATATATTTATCACAGACAAGAACCTGTTTCTATTTATAAGTCTTTAGCTATACATGGATGTCAACCAACCTCCACCCCAGGGTGGGGGGCAAACACCATTCTCGGTTAAAAATATTCAAAGCGACATGTCATCAATCCAGCTCGCAAAAATTAAAGAAATGGAGCTTCTATGCCTCCAACTCAGAAAAGAAATTGAATTTCTCAAAGCAGAAAATGCCTCCCTTCGAAGTGCAAGTGCAATATTTCCAGATAGAAAAGATGGTGAACAAATTGAAAGACTCACTTATGAGACTGATGAGGAGGAACTTGCTAAAGAAACAGATTGGATTTTGAAAAAAAAGCCAAGCAAAAAGCGTAAAGCCGTAGAATCTCCAGAGTGCAACATATCCCCATTGAATTCCTCTAATGTGGCAACTATAGCGAGCAGTAAAAATACCCAAGTGGAGCTGAAAATAGCTCGTCCACCACCAATTAGGGTCTCTGAAGATTATAAATACTCAGAACTGCAAGCTGTTGTAAAAAGTAACTGCAAGAAAGATTTTTTTATTAAGCTCCTCAATAGCGGTACTTATAAAATCAGTACATTTGAAATAGGCGACTACAGAGCTATTACAAAAGTGCTGTCTTCAAAAAAAGCTGCCTGGTATTCGTATGAAAACAAGCATCTCCGACCATTAAAGGTTATTGCAAAAAAACTTCCTCATTCATGTGACCCAGTCGATATCGTATTCGATCTGAAACAGCAAGGTTTTAAAATCGTGAACGCGGTCAACAAATGGAAATCACATTCAAAGATTCCACTTAATATGTTCATGCTTACATTTGAGGCGACAGAGGATATAAAAAAAATATATAACATTAAAGCTATTTTAAACTGTGTTGTTAAAATTGAACCAATAAAGCACTCAAAGCAAATACCACAGTGTAAAATATGCCAAGCGTATGGTCACACACAAAATTATTGCGGCAAATCAGCCCGGTGTGTTAAATGTGCTGGCAGTCACAGTACTGCAGAATGCAACAAACCTGATCAGCACCAACCAAAATGTTGCAACTGCGGTGAGGGACACCCGGCCAATTACAGAGGTTGTATAGTAGCCAAAGAACTTCAAAAATTGAGAAACAAAAAAATTGGTGAACAAAACAAAGGTAAACAGCGTAATCATATATCGGCTGAAAACCAACCTGAAAATAATCAAACTGATGTTCTAAATAAAAACCCAAAATCGCTGAATAATAAAAAAACATATTCGGATGTAGTTCAATCCAACACTGAGGACGATGGTAATTACAAAATACTAACACAAATACTGGAAAAAATCACTACTCAAGAAAACTTTTATAAAGCATTGGACAAACGCTTGACTAGGCTAGAGCAAAAACTCAACAAAACAAATAATGCTTAGTTATATAAAAATAATGCTATGGAACTCGAACGGTCTTTTTCAACACCTTAGAGAGCTTGAAACAGTCCTATCAGTCAAAGATGTTGATGTTTGCTTAATTAGCGAAACTCATTTTACTAACCAAACATATGTTAAACTAAAGAATTACGAAGTATATAGCGCAGTCCATCCTAGTAATTGCGCTCGCGGAGGAAGTGTTATTTTAATTAAAAAATCATTAAAACATTACGAGTCTACAAAAATATTCAAAGAGGAATTCCAGGCAATAACTGTTGTCCTTGACTTACAAAGCAAATTACTACTAACATCGGTATACAGTCCTCCAAGACATTCAATTAAATCCGAACAATACAAAGATATTATAGAAACTCATAAGCATCGCTTCATTATGGGTGGCGATTTCAACGCTAAACATACGCATTAGGGCTCTCGCCTAATTACAACGAAAGGTAGAGAACTCCTCAAAGCTATACAGCAAACTGGCTGCGAATGCTTGTCATCCGGGAACCCAACCTATTGGCCAACTGACCCAATAAAGGTGCCTGATCTACTCGATTTCTTTATAACCAAGCAAATTTTGTCCTACAATTTAAAAATAACAGATGGAGCAGAACTAAGCTCCGACCATTCCCCTCTCTACATAACTCTCTTCGAATCTGCCTTAATAAATAAAAAATGTCTAAAACTTGAAAATAAATACACAGATTGGAGTTACTTCAGAAGAATCCCTAATGTAAACACCATTGCTACAAAAGAAATTTGTGAAGAAAACGATCTTGAAAGCGAAATTTTGAACCTTACAAATTTACTACAACATGCGGCATGGTGCAGCACGCCCACATTAAGGAATGCAACCTATCCTCATAAATACCCAAAAGTCATTGTGGATCTTATGCGGGAAAAAAGAAAGATGCGGAAAAAGTGGCAGCAATCCAGATTTCCAGCAGACAAAGCCATTCTTAACAGACTTACAAAAGAACTCAGCCTAAAAATCAAGCAATTTAAAAATAATCAATTCAACTACTACCTATCTAACTTAAGTAATGATCGTGCTACCAACTATTCTCTCTGGAAATGCACACGAAACCTTAAGCGACCTTTAGTACACAAAGCTCCAATTAAAAATCTCGCTAATCAATGGGCTAAAAGCGATGAGGAAAAAGTGGAGGTCTTTTCCGAACACTTGTCAAAAGTGTCTTCCATAGACGAAAACGTTAACAATGCAGTAATCTGCCCTCCTAGGACAGAACATTCATCCTGTATTCCACCAACCACCGAGCTTGAGGTAATGATGATTATTAAAAATGAACTTAAGCTAAAAAAAACTCAGGTTATGAATTGATAAGTGCTGAAGTTTTAAAAGAAATTCCTGCAAAATGCCTTGTTAAAATTACGAATATATTTAACGCTATAATACAGATGCGAACCCTTCCATCCCTGTGGAAAGTATCTGAAATTATCATGGTACATAAGCCAGGAAAGGATATTAATGACGTAAGTGGTTACAGACCAATAGCACTTCTGCCTGTACTTTCAAAAATATTTGAAAAAGTCTTACTGAAAAGAATCCTTCCTCTGATTGAAAGTCAAAACTTAATACCTTTACATCAGTTTGGTTTTAGGTGCAATCACTCCACCATAGATCAAGTCCATAGGATTACCAATGTAATAGAAAAAGCTCTTGAGGAAAAAAAAATCTGCTCAGCTGTGTTTTTAGATGTGCCGCAGGCTTTCGATAAAGTCTGGCACTCCGGATTGCTTACCAAAGTAAAAAATATTCTCCCAACGGAGTATTATGACGTAATCTCCTCCTACTTATCTGATCGTTACTTTCGAGTAAAGCACGGTGATGCCTATAGTAAACTGCATAAAATTAACGCTGGAGTTCCGCAAGGTAGTGTCTTGGGTCCTCTCTTATATCTGATTTATACACACGACTTGCCAACGAGTGCAACGACGTTCACAGCAACTTTTGCTGATGATACTGCAGTCCTTGAAGTTGGAGAAAGCGCAGTAATAGCAGCTAATAATTTGCAAAATAGTATGGACAGTATAATTGCTTGGACAAAAAAATGGAAAATTAATCTGAATAAAGAAAAATCAGTGCATGTAAATTTCACAAATCGAAACATCAGTCATATACCTGTCTACATCGATGAAGCACAAATCCCTCACGCGAATACTGCGAAATACTTGGGTATGACTTTGGACGCTAAACTAAGATGGAGCGAGCACATAAAAAAGAAAAGAAGTGAATTACATCTTAAATTCAAATCGTTGAAATGGTTAATCGGCAAAAAAATCAAAACTATCGCTTTTCAATAAACTTGTATTATACAAACAAATGCTCCAGCCAATCTGGACATATGGAATACAGCTATGGGGTTGCGCAAGCAAAACACAAATTTCCATCATTCAAAGATTCCAAAATTTCATGCTACGGAGTGTAACAAACGCACCATGGTACGTGAGAAATTCTGACTTACATCGTGACCTCGGAGTGTCAACAGTACAGGAAGAAATTCATACCAAAGCCAAATCACACCAAGATAGACTTAGTTGTCACATAAATGCTGAGGCGCATTTACTAGCGACAATTGAGCCAATTCGCCGTCTAAAGCGCCAAAAGCCGTGCGATCTTTGGGCTTAAATCATTGAAATGTACTACAGTTAATTCATTATTGCGTGGAATCGCCTAATCTGTTTAAATTTAAATTGCTTGTTAGTTATCTATAACTAGTTGCTTTATGTCTTGTTTTGTTTTATTTATGTTCTTTAATACCATATATAATAAAACAATTTAAAAAAAAAAAAAAAAAAAATTGTCCATCTGCATGAAGGGGAGCGAAGAAACGAGTGGTGTAATGCTCGATGTATTGTTGGGCGAGTTACATAAATTTAAGAAAAATTTTTCTTTTTCAAATTATAACGAATTTATGTCAAACAATAAAACTTTTTTATTAAGCAGTAAGGCGTATTTTTGCTGAGTAAGGCTCCTATACTTTAGGTGTACATCTGGAAATACGCGGTCAATGAGAGCATTTTGGGAATCAACGATAGTGCAGAAATTAGGGGCAGTTTTATGAATTCAGTATTTTCATAGACAACAACTTTTCATATCATAGCAAGTTTTCTTTTTCAAAAATATAAAAAAATTTATGTCAAAAAAATAAAAAAATTTTTGTTAAAGCAATAAAGATATTTTTGCTGGATAGGGACACCCTAATCACTTTAGCGGTATGAAAAATAGATAGTAGCCGATTCTTAGACCTACTGAATACGCATATAAAATTTGTTCATCATGTTCATCAAAACATGGAACTTAGATGGAATACATCTGAAATTATTATCACAATTTTTTATTGTTTATAATTCATTTATTTTATTACAATCTGTCAGATATGAATGACAATAAGTAATATATATTAACATGAATCGTAATAATAATTATTACAATCTATAAAAGAAAGTCACGTATGGACTATGTCCAGTGACATATCCTTATATACTTAAAATAAG
>NW_024032222.1:0-11352 GCF_002237135.1 Teleopsis dalmanni | reverse complement strand
TTTAGTATCTATTGCTACTTCCTCTTCATGTGTAGATACAGTATGTACGGGTGTACGTGGTACTAGATTGTCGTCCTTTTTGGTTTCATTTGTTGGTTTTTATGAATGTTGCGGTTTCGCTTATGATGCATAAAAAATCACTTTTAGTCTTGCTGTGAATTGATTAATTGACAAATCCATCAGTGCTTACATTCCTGTGGCAAGCCACTAACAAATTCAATACTCAAAATACTGAAATACTCAAAATATTTAATTTATAAACAAAATATGAATTAAGTTTATCAATACATGTCATTTAAATGGTAGATACAATATACGAAAGACTTTATCAGACACTAATAATTACAGAATATAACAATAATGATTAATAATACAAATTACTGAACAGACCTGAGACCTAAAGACCTAAGAATTATTATGTGATTATTGAGTGGTCACTATAAACTGAATAATCACCTAACGAATTCAATCCAACTCAGACTGCAGATACTGTAGAGAAGAGAGAGAAACTGCATATCACGTGGTTGGGGAGTGCCCGGCAATGATGCCGAAACAGAGAAAACACCTAGAAGATTATTTCATGGATTATAAAGGTTCTAGACTAGGAAAGATAAGCTCTATACTGTTTTTCATTAAAAAAATCGAGCTTGGAGAAACACTCTAATCCAACTCAGACAGCAGATATTGTAGAGAAGACAGAGAAACTGCATACTCCACGTGCATGGGGAGTGCCCGACAATGATACCGAAACGGAAGACATACCTAGGAGGGTATTTCATGGATTGTGAAGATTCTAGATTAGGAAAGACAAACTCTATACAGGTTTTCATTAAAGAATTTGAGCTTGGAGAAACACTCTAATCTGGCACAATAGATCTTTTAGGTCGCAGTGCACTATCGCTTTTCCCAATAATAATAATAAAATATTAAAACGACTTACCCTATAGTACAAAAATCTATCTCTTCGTCTACTATTTGATGTGAGTTTACCAAACCTAAAAAGTATTGAGTAATGATATGATTCTTTTATTTTAAACTAAGTAATGATATATAAAAACAGTGAAGTACATAAGTATATACCTATATGATATGTATATATTTGAATTACATTATAAACTGATCATTTATAGTACAATAATCTTTTTTCTAGTACTTGGTATAATATTACCAACTTAAATAAATAAACTTACTGCCTTAGTTACGAGTAGTTCCGTAACTTACCATAGAGTTTCACTTTTTACGTTATTTATAAGATATTATTCAAACTTTGTTTACATAATTTTAGTCAACGTGTGTTTGAAATTCAGTAGCATAAAGGTATGATATGATATCGCAAATGTGTGGTTTAGTCAAAGTTAATTATTTTTACTCTATTCAAAATGTAAGAATGCCATTATGGTTTCTAACTTCATGCTTTCTAACTATAACATATAAATGACTCTAAGCATTTTAATGGATCTTACAGTTTGATTTGGACACTTCTTTTAAATTGTGAAGTACAAAAGTAATACTAGCATTTATATTAGTAATAATTGGTGCACTAACATGACATTATTTCTTAAGAACACACGTTCCAGAGATGGCAACAAATTAAAGGTTCAAAAACTTAAACATTCCTGAAACAAATGAAACTCTAAAATATGTGCTATGTAATGCCTACATAAAATCTCTTATGAAACATTATTCTTATTAAATATATGCTCTTACGCCTATTAAAAGCATATGCAGACATTAATAGACATTCTACTCTGTACTATATTTAATCTGTAACTGGTACCAATATGAGCCAAGAGATATATACCTGACAGCTTGATGTCTACCAATAACTACCTATATTTTATATATATTTAATTAAACTAAATATTTATGTATATAAATATTTATGTATTTTTCCGAAGTTCCGAAAAATATTTTTTTTCAGTTTCACTGCCCCTAATACGACTCTCTTTTGAGACTAATCGACTTACACTACATTTCTGTATTAATCTCAAACTTATTTGAATTTTAGAATACTTAATAATTCATATTAATTTATATATAGTATAAGTATTTACGAAACTTTTCACAAGGTAACAACACACTAATCCTTTCAAAACTTTTCTTTTCAGAAAAAACTAGAAAAATATATAACAAATTTAATCCTTTTAATACATTTCAGTTTGAAATTTATAACAAAATAAAAGATTTCCAGAGGATGTGAACTAAATTTTTTGGCAAATTAGCATTAAATCATAATAACCCGATTTTGGTCGTAAACTTGCTTACAATTTAGTTGCTGGAAAGTTAGTAGAAGTACTTTCCCAAGTTTTTACAATTGTTGTATGTTGATAAATTTGAAAAGTTTGAAATTAAGGCATCTGCGCTACTAGTTTCCACACAAAATAAATAGAGTAAAAAATTGTGATTTTGAAATATGAAGTTCGTGACAATAAAAACTTTAAGTCCTTACAATTTGCCAGCAAAATAAAAATTCAAAAACTTTTTGACAATAATAAATAGTTATAAGTCTAATAATAGCCTTAACTTAATTAAATATTCGGACTATCATATATAAACATTTATATTAAAAAGAAAATATCTTTTATTTCAAAAAGATATACATATATTTTAATACAGTATTATTTTACATCATTAGAGACAAAAATAGTGTTGGCGAAAATAGTTTTAAGTGAACTAAAGGTATTACTGTAATAGGTATATGTCAAAAATAACAATTTCGAGAAAATTAATTTAACCTTTCATCTCGTAGATTGCTCTGTTTGCGAATAATACTCATATGTTAGTGTATCTATAAAAAGTGAAATTTATGCATATGCGTAAACATAAACGTTTATGTGTCTCAGCTAATATATCCTTCATATACATTGTTGCTTGTTAACACTTGAGTGGTTGAAGAATGCCTATATTAACAACAATTTTATTGTGTTTCTGCAATGGCAGTAAACACGCCATTTTTGCTGGAACATTAACACATTTTCTGTTTTAATGTCCTTGCCAATTTATTGTTGCACTTGTTTGGCAAGATACATGCTTAGTGTCTATGTGTGCCTTGAAATACGTAGGTAATAGCTTACACTTAACCCAAATCCGTACGAGTGTATTAGCGATTGCACCGCAAAATGTGCTCGGTAGTGACTGTGCAGAAACGAGAATGCGTGTGATATTTTCACACTTGAGAACAACAGTCATATGCTGAAATTTATATATTCATACGCAATTCAACACTCATGCAAGGACACGCACCCACAGCGTGATATACATCGTGATCCATGTTCCATGTATGTGCTATGTAGGCACATGTAGACTATATAGACTAGAAAGGATATCATTTTTCATGATTATGTTTATTGGCATTTTTATTTTTATTACAAGCAGTTCTTTTATTACCGCAAAAATTTGTGCATACAGCAATACGAAAAGTGTAGTAGATATTTGTTGCGTTTATCGCAGTGGTTTTTGTCATTTTTTCGGCTGTAAAAATGGTGCTAACCAGAACTGTGGACAGATAAATAACCCACAAAACATTTATACAACACAATATTTATATTTTCATGTCAGTTATTTCAAATTCATTATATAACATTTGCGTGATTTCTGTATATATTTACGGGTGAAGCCAAATGGATTAAAAGCATTTCTATTATTGCAGATTGTGAATGAATATACCGATTGGGATCGCACGTCGCAACATCCAATAAACACACGAGACACTGCTGTCGCTGCATTATCTGATGCACAGTTTGTGGCACCAATTATTCGCACTGGTGACATACTTGCAGCACAAGCACCGGCGCCTATGTCTAATACTCAAAGTCCTTCTACCAAAGATGGCGACTCGATAGCCCCACCAACAGGGCGCTGTTACTTTTATGTGTTCGATTACCAAACAAAGGACGGTGATTATCCACAGCGTATGGGTACTGTGCATGGCGAGGACTTACCATATTTATTTGGTGCACCATTAGTTGATGGCTTTAGTCATTTTCCACAAAACTATACCAAATCTGAAATTGCACTCTCTGAAGCCGTTATAATATTCTGGACAAGTTTTGCAAGAAAAGGGTAAATATAATTTTATTAATTGCTCTTTTATCGTGTGACATAAATTTAATTAGGATAAAAAGCAAATATTCATTAACCCTATATGGCATGATATGGTAATATTACTTTCAAAAAATGCTTACACAAAAGATATATAAACACAATTATAATTTGTACGTTATATTATAAAAATATTGAGAATAATTAAATAGGAAAATACTATTAATATTATTTATTACGTATAACTTTAATGCAACCAATTTGTTAAAACATTTTAATATTGTAACTATTACGATTCGGTTAATAGTTGAAAGTGTTGGATAGGATATTATTATAATCCAAGGCAGAATGGTTAACCATGACTAGAAAAGGCTCTTGTGCCATATTTAATTAGAATCTCGAATTAAAATTGGATACAGATTAAAATTTTTATGGAATCTTTGGGATGAATTCACAAAGTATTTATACTTGAAATTCGATAAGGCTCATAGGAAGATAAATTAAATTTTTGAAAATCACTAGTCACAAATAAAGTAGAAGAGGTTTAAGTGCTATCCCAGCACTATTGTAGGATATTCATTGACATTATATTCTGTTAAAAATAGTAATTAATAATAATTTAAAATGGTGTATATAGAACTATTACAAATTGAAGTAGGATAACAACTTTAATATAGCGTAGTGGTTATAAGAAATAAAAATAGGCCAACGAATACAAAATTTAATTTTTTACAATTGAAAATTTTCTTTGTAGCAATCCAAACGAGCATCACAGACAGGATTTTCTTCCAGCGTCGAAGGAACGTAGCCGATTCCGATCTATCACATGGGATAATTATGATCCCATGCATCAAAAATACATCGAAATAGGTGAGTTTATTAACTACACGTACCAAAAAGTATTTAAATGTTATATTAAAATGTTAAATAAAATGTGTACATGACCATACATATAATTCGTGTAATGAACTATTCAATAGTAATTTCCAGATTGATTTGAATTCTAAAGTAAAAATTTTTTTTTATATTATTTTATTTTTAATTATGTATCTTAAAAACTAAACATAATGCAATTAAGCAGGTGCAAAAAAGGAATCTAACCTTTATAATAAAATGCAATGGATTATATATGTTATATCAAAATTTATAGCAAAGGAAAGAAAGTCTAGATATTGTGGTATCAGAAAGCAACTGTTGCGCTATCGGATTACTATGCTAGTGAAGTTTCACTTTATATTTTTGGCCGCATGTTCTAATGACGTCTAATGACAGTTGGGATTCCGAGATCGTTGTGGATATGTACATTTTTGAGATACAAAGGAGCGCCGGTTATTTGTCTAAGTAATTTGTTTTGAACTCTGTATTTTTTCGATATTAAAAGCACATGCTTTTATGCTTGTTCTATGCCATAGAACCAGATGGGTTTTAAGATTGAATTATATACCAGGACTTTATTTTCCAGACTTAGCTTAGAGTTTTTATTAATAAGCCAATGCAGCTGCTGTGATTTCAATTTTATTTGAATTTTTTTGCTTTCAATGTGCTTAGTCCAAGTTAGCCTTCTATCAAGATGAATGCCAAGATATTTTACATCATGTGACTGGTGTATAATGATGTTATTCAACTTAACAGGGGGCACGTTTCTTTTCGTAGAATAAACGGGACATGTACACTTTTCATTTCGTTTACTATTATCTGCCATTTTGCTAGTCACTTCTTCAATAGACTTAAATGAGTCGAGAGACTTTGGGATGACCTCATGTAATCATTGTTAGAACTGAGAATTGCAGTGTCATCCGCGAAAGTAGCAAGTACATGATTTGAGAGTAGTGGGACATCAGTTGTGTAGATAATATACAGGAACACCAGCCATTATGTCGATTATGTCGAAATCATTTCAAGAGAGATATCCTCTAAATTTTCTAGAGGATATATATGAATACAATAGCTGATGCATATTTTCAGGAAAGTAATACTTTATTTTATATGTTAGGCTATGTCCAAGAAAGCGGCAGAACAGTATTTTTTGTGCTGAAAGACAGTATAAATATCTTTAGCAATTCTGTGAACTTGCTCAATAGTGCCATGTCCGGTTCGAAATCCAAATTGATGCTTTAGTATCACATTGTTTTGAGTTATTATTGGCTTAATATATGACAGCAGCATTTTCTCAAAAATTTTGGATAACTGGGACAAAAAACTAATAACATAGGTCTGTATGATGATACCAAAATTAAGTCTTTTCCTGCTTTTGGAATCATTTTTATTTCTGAAACTTTCCATTGCTTCGGGTAGTAGCCA
Organism: Teleopsis dalmanni; assembly: GCF_002237135.1. Taxonomy (NCBI): domain Eukaryota; kingdom Metazoa; phylum Arthropoda; class Insecta; order Diptera; family Diopsidae; genus Teleopsis; species Teleopsis dalmanni. The sequence continues at coordinate 5,010 of NW_024032222.1, read as the reverse complement.
AAAGCGAGGATGCTGTTAAATATCACCGTTAGAAAGGATATTGCTAAATCAGGCAATTCTTGTATCATTTTACCCGTAATATTGTCGTATCCAGGTGCCTTTTTTATATTTGCAAATGTTCGGATAGTTTCCTTGACGTCATCCAAACACAACGTAAGGGGAATTTCAACAGTAGAAGGAGATTCAATATTTAGTTGAAAATCTGTTATTTGTGGGTTTGGCTGAAAGGCGCCCTTTAGGTGTTTTTCTAAAATACAACCTTTTTTTTCGTCATTGCGATCCCAAGAACCATCCAATTTTCTAGGCGGTGGGTCATTTTATATTGGCGTTTTAAATTTCTTTGTAACCTTCCACAAAAAATAGTTGTTTTTTTTAGATGGACCAAGAGCCTCGAGATATTTTTGTAAAGCGCGCTTTTTGTCATCAGATAGTGTTTTTTTAAGAAATTTTGAAGCTTTATTTAATCTTTGTTTTGAGGTGGGTGATCGAAGTCTTTCTCGCTCGGCTTGACGTTTTCAGAAAATAAGATAATCAATGTGTGATTGAAATACTATATTTGACTGGACTGACCTTTTTGTTTAAGAGGCTTTAATTACAGCATTATTTGATGTCTTGGTGAAGTTATGACATGCTTTATCAATTTCTTTGGGTGATCTAAAATTTGAGTTATTACTTATTTCCTCATTAATGATATATATATAAATCCTCCACTTTATAAGAGTTTTCTTATTCTGATCTTTTGAGTTTGTATTAAATTTTGTCAGAGTTGAAATAACTTATACCATTAATGACTGCTAAATCGATTAAGTCTGGTGTTTTTCGATTATCTGATGGCCAGTATGTTGGGTGACCCGAGGACACAAGATCAAAGCTGTTGCCAAGTGCTGAATACAGTTGACAACCTCTTGGAGATATCAGTATAGAACCACAAAAGGTGTGTTTAGCATTAAAATCCCCAGCAACTAGAAAGGACCGAGATAATTAAAAAAATTCCGGAACTGATCAGAATTAATATTAAATTTAGGAGGGCAATAAATTACTGAGACGAGGAGTTTAGTTAGACCAGAATTTACGCAAATTGATGTGGCCTGTATTTGTTCTATTAATTTTTCAATAAACCCAAAAAATTCTTAAGTGTTTCCAATCTGAAATCTTTCTCAAATTAAAGCAGATAATATTACCATCTACCTACTTACTAAACTAAATGAGTAAATTCCATTTTTGATCTAAGGTTGTTGTTTATATGCAGATCAGTTGTATATATACCAGATGAAATGAGTTATAGTGATGTAAATAGATTATTATAATTACATCGAGATCTTATAACTTATTTAATAGCAGTATAGATAAATAATTCAGCTAAATAGTTTAGATATACTATATACTAAATGTGTCGAAAGCAGAGTGATATTTTTTCTATATATTCAAAGTATCAAAAATATATTTGTTTTTAGTCGAGATTAGATTGCCAGATACAGTTTCTTTTCAAATAGATTCAAATTTAAATTAATTTATTTAATGTCTTTAATCTGTTTTTATTACAGACTTATATACTTTTTTGACTTTCCAAAATAGTCAAACCTTGTACTACATGAATTTAACCGAACCTATTCTGTAATCCACTTTGTGGTTATCGACTAACTTGTATTTGTGTAAATGACAAAAGTTTTCAACAGTTTCACAAACACACATTCACATTTGCTAGTACCGTGCACAGTGGCAACCCTGCCAGTCTGTCAGCCAGCCTGTCAGTCCTTATTGTGTGTGGCTTTGTGTTTGTGTTCACTTATTGCCATTGTTTTCATAGGTGATTACGACCTTTTTTCTGTTTGCTTTGTATTTTGATTTGTAATTATTACTTGTATACTTGGACGGGGGCCCTTGGACTAGGACATCACTTTGGGATATTAAATATTTCAAAAGTATTCTTTTACATCGACACTTTTTTAATAATTGTTTGTTTTTCTACTTTCGAGTAAAGGTAAAGGTTTGCTTTACCTTTTTCTCTGTTTGTTGTTTTCCCATTAAGTTGAAAAGTTAATTTTATGTTAAAGGTAGGACGATAGGGCGGCAAATGGTGATAAGCCAATGATTGGTAGAACATTTTAAAAGAGATTTTCCTATTTAAATGAAAATAAATAGAAACTTACACAATTAATATGATTCTTGGCATGTGTATTGTGGTAAAGTTTGTTGTTTTTTTAAAGTTCTGTTTTTTGTTTAAATTATACATGTTATATATGAAATGCATATGTATTTCTTGTTATATACGGAACAAGAAACTGCAAGAGTTTTGCGAGATTTAAGTACAATCAATTATATCTGAGAAATGTCTATATATGTCTCATTTTCTCACTTCAACATATTACTATTTCTGGTCGTTTGATGTAAAATATATTAAGTACCTAGAAATCATACAACGAATTTACAGTTTCTTGACAGAATGTACTGTAATTAAAGTAAAAGTCAATGCAGAGAAAATGTATCACAGTAATTATACCATTGAAGTGCATATATAAAATGTGATGATATATATTTTTTTAAATAAATTGTGAGTAAATTTAATACTGAAAATATATTCAATCAATTTCTACAAAATCGTTATTTCAAAAGAAGAATTTTTAAGCATGATTAAGTGGCAAAATTGTAAACCCTCATGCTAGCAGTAACATCATTATAAACGGAATCGCTGGTGAATACGTTAATTGAATTTATGATGAATCAAGATTAAGTAGGGATCTTTTAATAGAATTTCTGAATTTACTCGAAATTTTCAGATATCACTCATTCTAAATTTGAAAATTGAAAATAGATACTTTTTACTTACTCTGAAATACGAATTAATCGAATTATGCAATAGTGCGCTACAAGTAGTTGAATTCATGATTATATTGATGGACCTCATAAAGCTGAAGACATACTGCTACCACGAATTCATTACGATTTCGGCATTGCATTCGATTTAAATTTTCAGTATGCCTTGTGTTAAGTATAACTATCAATAAAGCGCATGTATCCTTGCATGTATCCAGTTATATATCGTATTCTCCTGAATCGCTAAACCATTTATACTTTATGTTTTTACAGAAAATGGACAAACGAAAAATGTGGTCCATTCACTTCCTTTACAAATTTTACCGATTTTCAGTAAAGAAAATTTTTACTCTCTTTGATTTCGTTCAAGAGCATGACCACAAAGTAAGGTTTGATAACTTGAGTGATATTTTTTCTCCTTAACTCTATGTTCCCGGGAATAATTTCATTTAGTTTCCTAATAATTAATATCAAAATAAATTGCAGTGAGACGGGCCAGGATTAAGCTAACATCATATTAAATGCTGTTAATATTTAACAGCAGTGATACATAATATATATTCTTAAAATTATTAACTACCATTAACATTAACATTACTTGTAATAATTATATGGTCTGAAAGGTAGTAAAGTTCAAATACTAATTACTTATATTTCAATCAGTAATTAGGTTATTTTTATCCAAAACTATTTGGTCAAATATAATTGTATAAACTCTTCTTGAAAGCAATACTTGAAATTATAAAATCAAATTCTCATAAAAAGTTGAAAGATATGTACTTTTGTTAGCATAAATAGCTTGCAAATACAAACCATTTCGATAATGGCGGGGATTCCACTAAAACACACGTCACTCGACATGAACCCATTAAACAGTTTTGTGTTAATATCTTGCGATATCATTCACTGAAACTATGTTGATGCATCCAAGAAGAATCTATCTAAGAAGCCAATACGCGCTTTTATAGCTTAAAAAGAAGCTCATGTATTAAAATTCTATTTCGGAAGAGCAAGATAAAAGTATTTAATACTATTATATAAACACAATAATATACTAAATTACTTCAAAACATATTTGGAGCAGTTTTAAAGAAAATATGTATTTTTCAATTTTATTTTTATTTTATTTAATGAAGTGCTATGAGGGACACCCTTTCAATGCACTATCTTCCATGCTAACTTACAAACTAACAAATAAAATTGAATGTATTATTATAAATTAAATAAAAAATTAACTCGTCTCGCCCGTGCGACTAGTGGAGTAACATTAGTATGACTTTCTCAGCATTACTTTCCTAGATTAGGTTCTATACATAAGAAAGAACAAATCATACAACAAATAATGCCTCTACGAACAGAATAGTATTGAAATTTAACAATTGAAAATAAAATTATAATTAATTAATTAATTCAATTATTCTACAGCTGGTTTATGGTTTCGTTCTAATATAAACACAGCAAGTAAAATTGTTAATAAAAACTTTCACAGTAAATTAACAAAACTCCAGAAAAATATGGGAACAAAAAAATCAAGTACGGCTTTGGATCAGTTGGTTAAGGTGCGCTGATTCTGAGCTTCACATTTGGCAGGACCCGAGTTCGATTCCTGGTACTTGCAGTCTCAAAAAATAATTACTTACGAATAATTAAATACAAGAATTATTTCCATGAGGGGTATTGATGAGGGGTATTTGGCAATACTCGAAACAGCTGTATGGCCAGCCAAAAATTCAATTAATTAAAATAATATAAAAAATAAATTTTTGTTGTTGTATTTCACTACTGTTCGAAAAAACCTCTTTATAAAAAATTAACTTAATTAATAAATTAAAATACAGTCTTAATAACAATGAAATTTATAAAAGATAAAACGAAAACAATTATAAATGAAATCAAAATAAAAGACAAAAAGAACAGTAACAAAAAAAGGAAAATAATAAAAAGCCAAAAATAATATTTATGATAAGCAGAAAATTAATCAAAATAAGATATAAGAATAAAACAATATTAATTAATATAAGATTACTAGATAACCCGACAAACGTTGTTTTGCCTTATAAATTATTTCTAGTTTCTAGATAAATTCTAGTGTAGATAAAAAGTAACTTACTTATTATAAGTGTGTAAGTATGTGGTATATGCATGAAATAGGCATGGAGCGCTATGAACGAAAAGGAAAATAAAAATAACAAACGC
>NW_024032221.1:0-10000 GCF_002237135.1 Teleopsis dalmanni | reverse complement strand
GAAAATTGTATATAATACATAAAATATTGTTAATAAAAAAATAATAGAATAATTTATTGAAAAACAGCTTTCTTTAATTTTAGAGAATATAGTATACATCAAGCGGGGAACACTCGCGACTTAAAGGTTATATTAAGCATTTTCAACCAAATTAGGAACGTAATTCTTCATTTTACTAATTCATTTTTAAAAAATTTCTAATTACTAATGTTTGTAATATAGAAAAAATGGAAGTTGTTTTCTATTCCCCGATGCCCACCCCTGAGGTTTACCATTTTTATCAATATTTTCCTATAACGTACCTGTGTACCATAACATCTGGGTAACGTCGTATTGGGCTAGTGAAATGTGTGTAAATGGGTATAGATAATGCATAATGCTGCATATCACTTGGTTTTGTTACGATACCACTACAGAAATACCTGCAAATACAAAAATTTATTATAAAAACAATATTCGGAAAAATCCAACGAATTTTTGCATCGTACTTTGCTCGAGCCATAGGTTTCGTTAGTAAATTGTTAATGTAAGCCTCCATTGCATCTGGGTTCTCTGCATGTTCACAAATCTCTCGCATACTTTCTTGCAAGGCTTTGGAGGTTTCATATTTTAGTGTCACACCAAACGTAAGTAATTTTTCATAGACTTTTTTCATTCCGTTGGTCAGTGGTGGTTCATGGTAACGCAAAATGGAAATATTTGGATACTTTTCATATATGAATTTCGCAACGGTTTGGTTTGCAAGTAACATGAATTCCTCAATTAAAAAGTTTGCTTCAATTCGGTCCTCTATTTGAAAACTAAGCGGTTCAGCTGTAAGTGGATCTAAAGAGAAACGCATTTTCGGATTATTTATTGACAAAGCACCATTTTCATAGCGTTTTTCGCGCAGCTTTACAGCAATTGAATGCAATAATAGTATTTTTGAAACTATGTCAGAAATTGTAAATCCATTAAGTATTGTGGGTAAATCGTCAATATCAAAGTTTTTTTCTGGATTATCAATGATTGTTTGTGCATGCTCGTAAGCAAATTGTGTGCAAGAGTTTAACACTGAACGTGTAAAACGAGGTTGAGTTAATACTTCTCCATTTCCATTCATTCGCCAAAATACTGAAAAAGCATACTTATCTTCACCCGGTAACAGTGAGCACTTGAAACATAGTGATTTTGGTAGCATATGTATAACATCATTCACTAAATATATTGATGTGGCACGATTTTTAACTATATCGTCCAGTTCTGTATCTTCTAAGAGGTAATGAGAAACATCTGATATGTGAACACCAACTTCGAACTCATTTTCACTTATCACTTCAATTGACATTGCGTCATCTAAATCGCGTGCTGTTAGTGGATCTATTGTGAAAATACAACATTTTCGTAAGTCTTCTCTATGAACTAAGTCTTCAGGCACAATTTGCAAGGGTTTGTTATCGAATATTGCATTAAACCGTTCTTCGTAGGGTTTTATTTCATGTAAACCATTTGAAATTAAAATAGCTTTCGTTTCAGTCTCCAGTTCACCAGCTTTACCGATGGGTTGTATTATTTCACCTATACAATGTCCATTAATATCTGTCTTAACAAATTTGGCAAGGAATAACATATCCATTTCTAGTTTTTCAATTTCTTTTAAATATTCTTGACAACTCGACTGTGGTATAAATACCATTGGTGTGCGTATGTCATTTGGTCTTAATTTATAATAATTTTCTCCATCGTGTAGCTTTACGAAGTTCCTAAAGCAAACCGCACCAATGAATTGACGCTGACTGCCCTCTTTAACAATGGCAATTGCAAACGCTTTGGGGCAGTGCATGACAATACTATTATTTAAACCATCTGATTCAATTTGGTCATCGTCATCTGAAAAAAATTAAATAAATAAAAAGTTTAAAAAAAGCTAAAATGTATCATACCACCGGATCCAGAAAGGTCAACAATTGTTGTAGACACAGGATTAAATACAAATGCACGTACAGTATCGCCTTCAAAAGCATACATGCGTGCTACAGGCAAGTATATAGCAGCGTCGCGTATTCCGCTGTTTCTCTCAGTTGATAGTGGAATAAAAGATTGACTATTATTCTTGCGATTAATACGTATCTCAGCTTCTACGATACGACCTAAATCATTTTCCACAAGACGATTGGCATATTCCTCCAGATTCATTGAATAATTAAATATTAGAGATTCAGCAAGTTCTGTGCCTTTTTCGACATAATCCTTAACAGACGAATTTATATACTTCTCCAACTCATATTTAGCGGTTTTTTTTTTAGTTGGTTCCTTGATTTCAACAAGCCCATTTGTTTTAGTCGAATTGGCACTTCTATCATTAAAATGATCATTTTTTGACATTTCACGATAACGACTACATGTTGGTCCATCTAGATCATAAACAAATATTTGACGACCGCGCAAGTTGGGTATTTCACTCGCACACTTAATTACACTCTCTTTAAGATTTGGATTTTGTTTAACTATTTCTGTTATTAACTTGATTAGTCCTTCATTATGTTGGGAAATATCTTTTCGAGTGCGCGGTACTGCAAATGTTTCCCTAACTGATTTGGTTGACGTAACGGAATTTTGCTGTGCTTTTCTACTGAAATCTTCGGTTGCGACTGCGGCTTTTCTCTTTTCTTGTTTACGCTCTACTTTTTTACTGACATCTTTCATAAATGATTTTATTAAATTACGAGCGCAAGCGTCATTTTCTGCTGACAATCCTAAAGAATGTCTTGTTTGTTCTTCTTGGATCTCCAACATTTTCCTTCTTTCGTTTAATGTCTTACGCACTGTATTAATTTTTAAATTCATATCAGTTCTCTCCGAACCATTATTGTCTATTTTATTTTTTAATGTAACTTCAGAATCCGATTCAGATTTGTTGGAACCATTTCCACTCTTTTTCCTTCTTGGCGCCATTTCTAGACTGTGTGTTCATTAATACTGCTGAACTTAATTTTATAAATTTCTCTGGTTGCGAAATTTCACAAAACCGTATTCAACTAAAATTATTCTATGATAGAAAAGACTCCGCTTCCAGCTGACAGAGATTCCCAATAACAATAAGAATTAGTGTTGCAAACTGAGTAAATGGCTGAAATCGATTTCATAAGTCGAAATGAGCACATTTTCACAAAATTTTGAAAAACAACCCATATTACTACATTAAACACTTTTATATCGAAAATTCATTGCTTTGCAAATAAAAGAACTATATATTATGAAATATTTTTTATTAAAATTAATTTTTTAACATATGTGAAAGAAATTTTTTAAAATATTTTGAATATACTAAACAAATCAAATTAAATAAAATCAGTAATTGCTACGCATTTATTAATGTTAAATTTTTGAATACTGCTTATACTACATTTCCACTGCTTACTTAGTGAGGTACTTAGGTCATGTGCGAGTTAGGCTAAGGACGTGTGCGAGTTAGGCTAAGTTGATGCTAAACCAAATGGGAGATTTTTTGGGATTTTTTGCACTGCACACATTTTGCCATTTATCAACACGTTATCGACACATCAATACATTATCGACACAACTTAGAATTTCCCTCATTTAGAACGCAACTTAGCCTAACTCGCACACGACCTAAGTTGCGTTCTAAATGCGGGAAATTCTAAGTTGTGCCGATAATGTAGTGTTGTGTCGATACGGGTTGATAAATGACTAAATGTGTGCAGTGCAAGAAATCCCAAAAATATCCCATTTGGTTTAGCATCAACTTAGCCTAAATCGCACATGTCCTATAACTATATTGATAACAAACAAAGAAATAAAAAATGGAAAATAAAAAAAATATATTGACTAGTCACTATGTCCGTTACAGTCCATTGGTGCGGATATCCTCTTTCCATCTTCAAAATTGATTAGTCTATCAACTCTCTCTAGCATCTTTTCATCAACCGTATTTTTTTTTAAGTGTTTCTTCCATTATGTGGCCAATATAAACACCTGCTCACCGTCTTTAGTGCATATATTCCAAATTGTTTTTTGTTTTATGATTTCTTTTGTATTTATGATTATATGAATTATATAAAAACAGGCAGTGACTGCTTGAAATTATAAGGAAAAAATGTGTCAAAAACTAAACCGAGTCAAAATGTAAGCATATGTGGAAAATGCTAAATATGGCTTTTGATATAATTTAATTAAGTTAAGGTAAAGTAAATTGATATTTCCTAGGGATGCACTGCACTTATGTAAATATTTATTTATATGTGTTACAAATATGCAATTACAAATATGCAATATGCAATTTATTGCACTTATTTGTTATTTTTCTTTCTTTATTAAACACCTTGAAAAATTTTCGCAATGGTAACACCTAATTTACCTAATTTTTACTTAATTTACATTACCAAAAATGTTGATAAATACCAACATTCGCTGCCATCAATTTACTTCAACTCGCACACGGCTTATATGGCGTTTACATTGGCCGAAAATGGCTCATTTTGGTCAAAAATCGAAAATGAGTAGCGAATGGCTCATTCTTGCATATAAAATTTCAAGCGCGAAAATGAGCAATTTTCTCACATTCTGAATGAAAGACGTTCGAATGCATTCCACATATGTTCCAAATACAAGGGAATCCATTGAACATACCCTAAATAAAAGCTTTTCATGGCATTTTCACAGTTTGAGAAAGCTGTTTTTGACATATTTACAAAAAAAGGTAAACAAATGTTTGGTGGTTGCATTTTCTTGAAAACGATGCACCTCTTTTTAGAACTTCTACTTCCCAAAAGGTAATTAATCTAATATGGCGTTTACACTGGCTGAAAATGGCTCATTCTGAATGAGTCATTTGAAAGTGTTTACATTCGTTGTATTTCATTTTTTCTCATTTCAAACAGCTGATTTTTCAACTTGCATGTTGATTTAATTTTTGGTCTGCGCCAAAAAAATGTTACAGGAAGGTTAAATATACCTTCAAACCTTACAATATAAACTGAAAACTTGTTTCTAGATTCGATTTATTTATTTTTGGGAAGTAGAAGTTCCAAAAATTGGTGCATCGTTTTAAAGAAAATGCAACCACTAAACATTTGTTTATCTTTTTTTGTAAATATGTCAAAGCAGCTTTTTCTGTCAAAATGCCATGAAGAGCTTTCATTTAGGGTATGTTCAATAGATTCCTTTGCATTTGGAACATATGTGGAATGCATTCGAACGTCTTTCATACAGAATGTGAGAAAATTGCTCATTTTTGTGCTTAAAATTTTATATGCAAGAATGAGCCATTCGATACTCATTTTCGATTTTTGACCAAAATGAGCCATTTTCGGCCAATGTAAACGCCGTATAAGTTAAAAATATGTTTTAAGTTTATATTGTAAGGTTTGAAAGCATATTTAATCTTCATGAAATATTTTTTGGCACAGGATAAAATCAAATCAACAAGGAAGTTGAAAAATCAGCTGGTTGAAATGAGAACAAATGAATTACAACGAATGTAAACACTTTCAAATGGCTCATTCAAAATGAGCCATTTTCGGCCAATGTAAACGCCATATTAAATGTGACATAAGAATACATGGCATACGTTTAAACGTACTGTACTATTTGTTTCAATATGTTAAGATGTACTTGCACTGAACATATCTTATGATTTCTGTCTACAAATGACAGCTTTTACCGCGCCATTTCGCTAAATTATTTTGACAATGTGTTGAAAGGAATTTTTATTTCTAGTTGAAGAAATTTTCTCCAATATAAGTTGTTTTTTTTCATCGAAATTCATTATTCTGAACTTTTAATAATTTACAATGCAATGAGACCATATGAGATAGAATATTTGCTACGTTGTAATTATCATGCCTAATTATGTGTTGTGTCAGCAAAATATTGGTGAGCTTGTAAAGACACCGATTAATGGTTAATCAGTTTACTAAAAAAATTTGGCTTGAATTTAGTACAGATTAAAAGTTGTTTTCATTTAATTTTCAAAATTTACTTATTTTCATGCTTCTGTGCTATAAGGAATAGTAACTTGCCTGTCGAAATTTTGTGTTTCTGTAACTGAGTTGTTACTTATTATTTTATTTTGATTTAAAGATTGTAAATGTTTATATCCGCTATGAAAATGACTGATTCTCACACCTCTATTGAAAGATCTGGAAGTGATTATAACACGACAACGGCACAAGTGGACACGGTTGTTAGTGCCATAAACGAACCAGTGCAACAAATTAATGGAACGAATGGTGACTGTGAATCGGAATCAACAATTATACCATTTGTAATAAAAGCACCAATTGCAAATTCAAAGTTGATATTGCAAAACATGGAGGAAGTTTTAAATTCGGTCAAAAAGAAACATCGACAAAAACACAGACGAAAAAGAGAACAGAAAAAATTGGCTCAAATTGAAGCTGCAGAGGCAGGATTAAATCGTATTTCAAATAAACCCGAAAGTACAAAGGTTGAAAAAAGTGAAAGAAAACATAAAAAGAAGCCATTACAAGAAAAATCTGCACTTGAAAATGATTTAATTCATACGAAAACAAAGAACAAATATCAAAAATCCCCACTAAAATCGGTTTCCAATGAAAGTATATTGAACCATTTTTCACGCACACCAAAAAAAAGTGATAATATTGAGTCAGATGTCATTACAAATAACAAAAACGAAACTACCAGCGTCAATGAGATAAAAAAAACCAACGCTTTTGAAGTATTAATGAATGCACGCAATAAAAGTATTGGTTCAAATTCACCTGGCAGAGAAGTATCGGAAGTATGTGAAGTAGATGCTGAAAAGTCGGCAATAAAAATAAAACGGAAGTTATTGCTTGAAGATTGGGCTGAGAAGAAAGGAGCATCCAAACGAAGGGCTGATGAAGAAATGCGTGAAGAATACATAGAACAAGAAATGAAACATCGTGCAAAACGGTGAGAGTACAAATTATTAATTTTGAAATAAAATATAAATAAATAACTTTAATATATATATTACTTGCAGATTAAAGAAAATGCTTACTAATGGTCACACCCCAAAGAGCTCACCAGTTTCACGATTAAAAGAAAATCATAAAGCAAACGATGGATTATCGCAGAGTTCAAATGCCGTTACTCCAACAAGCACTTGTAAAGAGAAAGTAAAACGAAAAAGCCGTATTCGAAAACGTTTGGAATCATTAGAATCAGAAGAATCTTTAAATGACATTAAAAAATTGGATGAAGAAACAGTGGAGTTTTTATCTAAACTAAATTCACCTACAAAGAAACGTGATAGTCTATTAGGATATTTTTCAAAAAAAGAGTCACCTAAAGACTCCATAAAAAAAGAAGTGGAAACAACAAAAACTAAAGAAGATAAACAATTGACACCAAAAATCAATCAAAAACGTAATTCAAAACGAAGAACACCGATTGAAATAAATTCCAGTAATAACATTAAGCAAACCAACGAGAAATTGTCAGAAGAACAGTGTACAACACCTAGTGGCCGTCCTAAACGATCTTGCGCTGATAAAGCACGTTATGATTATGATTTGGATGATATAAATACAGAGATATCTAATAAAGCTAACAGTTCAAGGTCAAAAGCAACAAAATGTAAGGATGATAGAGATGACATCGTTGAAGTTATCAATTTAGATGAGAGTAGTTCAAATGAAACACCAACGCAAACTCCTAAAAAATTAGCACCAGTATTTGTACGTTCTATTCCGAAGCCCCCACCAGATCCTGAAGTGTTAAAAGCACGTAAGGAATTTTTGATGTCAGGGTTGCCGGAAAAAATACGATTAGAATGGGCGAAACAAAAGCAACAAGAACTGATATATGAAGAATCAATAGAATTGTTTCCAAAAATAGCACATGTACAACAATTTGATGCTAATGATCTATCATTGGTGCAATATAAAGCTTTTGAAATAAAATTCAGAGCAGACACAGATAATGATAGTATAAAGAATTCAAACAGAAAATCTAAAAGTAAAAGTCGTTCTTCCATTGGTAACCTTACAAGTTGCACTATTCAAGATTTTCGTACGATAAGCAAATGCAACATCAATGACGCGATGAGAAATGTTAAACTGCAGTCGTTGCCTGTTTTGCAAAATAAAATTAAAATCGTTAAAATGTGGAAAAGTAAATTTTTAAATTTTCCAACCTACAAGTGTTACAACCAATTGCGTGAAAAATATCGATATTTCAGTGCGATAGATTCAGCTCAAAATACGGAGCAAGTAACGGAGTCTTTTGTAGTAACTCGTCGCACTACTCGAACTACAGAGACGAAAAATAACTTTGATGATAGCACTGAGTATAAACCACCAAGTGCAGCACCAAATGGTGAATTGCTATTCAATGAAAAATACAGACCAATGTTGTTCGAACAGGTTCTAGTAAATTTAACCCCTATAACGCAGCTACGGGATTTTCTCTCTAATTGGTCTGATAGCAACAGCAGTAGTGTCCGCAGCTCACAAGCATTAGATGATTCTGTAGATTTTGTAAATGATTCAAATTCAAGCGCTTATGGTGTTTGTAACACAATGGTTCTGCTGGGTCCAATATCAAGCGGAAAAACGAGTGCTGTATTTGCTTTAGCAAATGAGATGAACTTTAACGTTTTAGAAATCAATGCTGGCATGAAACGAACAGGAAAGAAGCTTATACAGGAATTACAGGTAAGCTTATAACTGTAATAATATATTTTCATTAGATTCGTTCGATCAGTTAACTTACTTGAGATTGCTTGAATTACTCAAGTAGTCTAGAGAGTTTTAACGTTAACAATAAAAACAACTTTTTAATAGGCGGCATGGGCATGCTGCTATAAAAAATACTATAAAATCTTTGTTTATAATCATTAATTTTTATTATAGTCATACCAGTATTTCCATAAATGTTTTCGTGCTATGTCCCAACCAAACTATTTTGTAGTTTTGTAGTCTGTTGACCCTTTTAAGGAATTATAAATAACAGAAATAAAAAAAATTTGAAATGCAACAATAAGGTACTCTTCCTCGAATTTCTTAGTTCCCTTACTTAATTTAAGAAGATCAGGTAATATGAAAGCTTAAACATTGTTCTTGCTCAAGATATCATAAACTAATTATCTTAATATAGTTTTTGAAAATGCTGGACAATAATATACAAAGTGTACTGTGTTATCCACAGACTTGAGGCAAGAAAGGTATGTTGAAAATCTGTTGACATCCAACCTGGCCATATCGTGTTCACTTTGCGGTGACCCCGATCAGCCAATTAAGTTATTACAAAAGATGTTTCGTCATTTTTCTCAAGCTTTCTTTACCAAGTTTTCCTTCGTTTGAAAATTTTCGTTCAGAATCCTAGAAAGTCATTGATCAAATGAGGGAAATACTGCATCGATAACACTAAATAGATCATCTGTAAAGCAGATAACATGAAAGGAATTACAAGGCAAATACATGGGTTAGGATTCGGATGGGTATTTGTTATAAGTATGTCAGCATATCGTTCATTAGCCAAGTAGTCAAGTGAATTTATCCTTCACAATACCTCAATGCTCTGGAACCTATATAAGATGTTAGGATAGGTTGTAGTGGCGACACCAAACCATACTTGAACTTAAATAATATTCTGTTATGATATCACAGAGATATAAGATATAGTTGGATCATGTTTTACAATAAATGGTTATAACTTAAAAGCTTAGTTAATTATGAGATGAATTTTATATCAACTTACTTATAGCATGACTTAAGGCATTTTAAGTATAAATAAAATTAATACTGCAAATAGATTTTAACATCTATTTAAGAAAAATTATTAATTTTCGAAGGAGTTGTCATTAATGAAAAATTGTTTTTGCGTTCTATTTTTATATTTAAACCTAAACTAAAACTAATTCACTTTTTATGTTTATAGGAAGCAACACAATCACATCAAATACGTAAAGAGGCTAGTGCAGGCCATATTAAATCAAAACAGAAATTATTGAAAATGTCACTCAAGAAACAAAATTCTCAAACATTCGACA
>NW_024032220.1:0-11357 GCF_002237135.1 Teleopsis dalmanni | reverse complement strand
TCGATATGCTTTACTATTTTCACAGTATCCGGCCATAATACACTTTATTGATTTTGGGTCAAGTTTAGTGCGCTTTTCTTTAGGTATATGCACCATAGCTAGGCATCCAAATACACGTAAGTGTTTGAGAGTTAGTTTTTTATTGCTCCAAACTTCTTCAGGACAATTTTGTTTTTCTCGACATGGTATTCTATTTATAATATATGTGGCAGTCATAGCTGCTTCTGCCCAATATTGCTCGTTTAAACCACTGTCCGTTAACATACAGCGTATACGTTCAACAATTGTACGGTTCATTCTTTCCGCGACTCCGTTTTGTTTTGGTGTATATGGTGCTGTTGTTTGATGAATTATTCCACATTTTTTTAAAAAATTCGAGAAATTTCTATTAATATATTCGCGTCCGTTATCCGTGCGTAGCGTTTTTATCTTTTTAGAACATTGATTTTCAACCATATTTTTAAAATCAATAAATTTATTGAAAACGTCGGATTTTTCTTTATTTGGAAATACAAATAACTTTCTTGAGTAATCATCAATGAATGTTAATAAATATTGTGCACCAGAAAATGATTTTGTTTGTAAGGGTCCAAGTACGTCGGAGTGCACTAGTTCTAATAATTCTGTTGCCCGCGTACCTTCATTTTTATTTAACTTTCTGGTTTGTTTTGATTCTACACACACCACACATTTCTCGGATGTGAATTTATCAAAATTAACACTATTACAAAGCATTTTGACATCAGCCAAACTTTGGTTGCAAATATGTCCCATTCTGCGATGCCAAACGTTAAAATCATTTTTGACCATCAGTGATTTAGCATTGTTCATGTTTTTGTTCGTATGTAATGGCACGCATTTTAATTTGTATAAACTATTGTTTAATACCGCAGTTGACATTAAATTGCGTTTGCTGTCAAAAATTTTACATGTCTTTTTCGAACACTATTCTTTTATCTGTTTTTATCATTTGTTGCACTGACAAAAAATTCGCACATAAATTTGGCACATATTCAACATTCTTAAGAGTTGCATTTAATTTGTGTTCACCTAAGAGAACTATTTTCATATCACCAACGCTCTTAACAGACATTTCACTTTTATTTGCAACAACTATTGATTGGTTATTTATCTTTCGAATATTAAATAAAAAACTTTCGTCGTTTGTCATGTGGTTAGTCGCGCCAGAATCGACATACCAATTCTTCAAAATGTTTTCTTGATTTTTTTCGCATTCTAATTTTACAGCTTTAATGCACGTTTGCATATTGTCTCTTTTTTACTGCAAATAAAATTTTATCGTCTTCTTTTCTTCCGTTATTCGGCTTATTTTTTCTGTAATATGTGGTTTTATTTGGACAGTTTTTAGCATAATGCCCCTCTTTTTTGCAATTATGACATGTGTTTTTATATACAAATTTTTTCTTATGCACGTTACCACTATACAAAGCCGAATTTGTTTCATTATTATCAAACTTGGAGTCTTGCATTAATAAATTTTTGACTTTATCGACTGTTAATTTGTCTTTACAATTTTCGACAGTCATCACTAATGGTTTAAGCTCTTCAGGCAGACCTGCAAGTATTAAAGACGCTGTGAGCTCATCATCAATATTGAGTCCAGCGCTGTTTACTTTCAAAGCCGTCATTATTATTTCATTTAGGTATTCCTGCACTGATTTGCAGTTTTCTAATTTTGTATTTACAAGTTGTTTCAATAATTCTACCTTTCTTGTTAAACCTTTGTCCTCATATGCGTTCATAAGCGCAAACCAAGCATCTTTTGCTGTTTTTGCCGTTGCAATGTGGCTGTAATTATTTGGGTCCACCATAAGTGTAATTTCTGCTAATGCACGATCGTTTGTATCATCATCTTTTTCTGATGTTACACCACTTTCCACAACTTTCCAGTATCCTTTAATAATTAAACACGATTTCATTTGTCTTTTCCAGACATCGAAATTTTCCCGACCCCGTAGTCGTTCAATGTAAATACCCGAAGTATTCAACATTTTTGTTTTATCCGCATATCAATAGGCCCATAACCTGTTAAGTTGAATCGTTTATTAAGACTAAAAATAAAGAAGGTATATGAAAACGAAATGCACAAGATGCATGAGAAAGAATAGTATTGCCAGTATCAACTTATTTGTTCTTATTATTTATAACATTTATAACAAATACGAATTCTACGGTACAAAACGAATTAAATGTATATGACCCTCTGTTCTCATATGTATTTTAGACTTTTTGTGAGGGCGCTTTTGTAATACGAAAAAGCACTGTGGAATGATTATTTAAGTCCAATATCAATATCTTTTGTCAGGCAAAATATCACAAGCCAACTTTAAACTTTTTTTCAACTATTAAAAAGCGCTTATACAAAATGAAATGCAAGAAGACATTTATTGAATTTATGACAAGCATAGTTTGATTGATTATTTTTAATTCAAATTCAAAGTGAAGTCAAATTTTTTCCAGCAATCGACAAATCTCTTAACTTTCAGTATAATATTTCGTTCCCTTTCTAATTTCCGCCATTTACTTGGGTCAAGCTCCAATATACCTCCAAGTATTTCCTAAAAAAATAAACATAATTTTTTTTTTGTTTAACTGTATAACAAACCTGTGCAAAATTCGAAGGAAAGCGTTTTTCATCCTCAATGACATGAGCAAAGCCAAAATCCATACCGAAGTTAACCCAAAAATATGATAAACCTTTGGGTATGCTTCTCTGGAGCCCCTTCTTACGTAAGTATATTAATTGTTTATTCACACACCAGGTATCTTCAGATTCTTCAATCGCTTTTTTAAAGTAAAAAGGTGCAATTTCAGATTTTTTTTTATCAATTGGTATACAATGAATACCCAAATGTGAACCACGGTGTAATTTATTAGCAATTTCAAAGAATATGACATCCTTATTTTGTGTAGCAAACATTTCACTTAATGATTTCCTGAAGCAATTGATTTCTTCCCATACCTCTTCATCTAACTGCGTTGAATAACTTACATGCTGATAAGGAATAATTATACAATGTCCATTTTGAAGACCTATATACCATGGAAGGGCTAAATAAACTTTTTCACCAATTGATATTATCAGATTTTTATCGTTTTGTTTAGAATCAAGACATCTACGACAGTTATGTACACAAGATATTAAATTATGTTGGACATTGATTGCTTTGTGTTGTATGTCCCGTTCTTGATTTTTACCCTTACTTCCAATATTAGGTAATAACATTTTGAAATCCGTTGGTGTAAAAGAAATTTTACCTTCAAACTTAAAAGAAATATAATATACATAAACTTAGTAAGAAATCATTGTTAATTATAAATAATATTAAGATCTACCCTTTTTTTAACAGCATATTTATCATCTGGAATTGCAGCTTGTATGTTTTGTTTTCTGCCGTAGTACATAATCCTACGATCTTTAGTTTGAGAGACTGGTTTTATACTTCCACAATTGTTAACCATTGCAGGTAAAATATTTTTGGAGCTTTTGACATTTATCTTATGAGCTGCGCACAACTGCGTATCAGTAATAGTTTTTTTGATTTTACGCGCTGCTTCCATTTTTTTTTTTAATTCTACTATGTCTTCTACATTTCCAATGATTTCAGCTTTCAAAATTTTAGCCGCTAATGCATTTATGTGACTATCTGTTACAAAGTCTTCCTTTTGATATAATTCTGTAATATTTGCAGTACTGTCATTTATGGGAAAATGATCTTTGTTTGAAAATTTTAAATTACTTGTGGCAAGCTCATTGCTATTTCCTGCTAAACAATCCGACGTATCTATGGATTTTGTAAAATCTGTTTTAGGTAAAACTGCTTCAATACTTGGTAATTTATTATGATTTTTTTTGTACCAATTTTTATTTTCGATTTGCAGATGATCACATCTTTTTGAAGATGTTTCGAATATTTGTTTACGTTCATCTTCAACACTGTCTTTTGGAGGCTTTTGAAAAGAAGGTAACCCAACGCCACTAGATTTCCAATAAGGATTCAGTTCTTTTTTATTTTTAGTTGGATCATATTTCTCGTATGACTCTTTGTTTTTCACTCCATTTCCTTTCCGATCATGTGTGAAAGTTTTCAACAATAGTGCATCTGTCATCCAACTATCCTGCTTAAATTCATCAAAATATTTTTTATTATCGTTTTGTTTTTTCTCCATCCATTGATCATCTGAATTTGCATCTGAAATTTTTTCTTTGCTTTGGCTCTTAATTTTTATTTTTTTATTAAAAGTCACATTATTAGAACTTTCAACATAACTTCCATTGCTTGAATCAGAATACTTTCTTCGTTTTTTGTGAATAGACTTCGAACTTTTGTCTCTTTTCCGTCGTATCTCATTTTTTTTGGAATTCTTTAATGCATTTTCCACATTAGAGTGTAATGGCGAATGTAAACCCAGATTTTCCTCACTAGTGAACTGATTCTGCTTACGTTTTTTTTTGAAGTTTTATAATAAATTAGGATACACATTTTAACAGCAATAAATAAAAAAAAGTTATATACCTTCTCCATTAATTTGTCCCCAGCTTTCCTAAAATTTACTTGCACATTCTTCTCATCATTTACAAATTTAATTAAATCCCCATTCATCATATTAACGAATTATAACAGCAATCACATTACTTGAGACCAGTGTAAGTACCGCACTAGCAACGTTGTTATCCCTGATGAATGGTCACGGCCAAAGAATACTTGTACAAGAACGGCAACTTAAATGTAAACAAAAAAAAACCAACCAACTCACTCTTAAAATAATTTACTACTACCAAACCAAGCACGTTGTTTTGTTGCTGCAATTCGACCCACCACGACTGAAAAGTTTCACAATCCCGAACGGAACTTTTCACCACCATGAACGGTCTTAATTTTTTTTATTACGAAAGAGCAATATGAAGAGCGCAAATTGGGTTTTGTTTAGTTATTTTGACAGGAGAAATGCGCCAAAAACTGAAAAACGTAGTCAAATCAAACTGAGTTATAAAAAGTAGTGAATAAGTTTCTTTGAAAAAATAAAATATTTTTTATAATTATTTATAATATAATTTACACCTTCACTTGTGTTTTCTGAATAAAAATTCACATAATTTCATGTTATTATTATAAGAATATTTTTCAAAATTAACTACTATATCACAATTTTATTTTTTTATTAAGTAAAATGCTATACATTTGTTTTTAATAATGTTTTTAAATTTTAATTTTTTACATGTAAAGATATTATATAATATTTATAATTAGCCAGTACAATTATCTAGTCTCAGATTTTAATATCATATTGAACATATTTTTAGTACATTATTCAAAAAAGACAATTTATTTTTTATAAATATTATTCATTATATACGCAAATAATATATATTGTTTTAAACAAATGCCTTTAATAAATATGTGTGTTTATTAAATGATTGTTATTATTATTTCAATTCTTAAAAATAATAAATTATGAGTACAACTTGTACTTCTTTTAATTAAACCCTGCTAATATTCTTAAATACTTTAATATTTATTAATAAATATATTTTATAAATATGATGGTAAATTAAAAATCTTTCAATATTTATAAAATACTTTTTTATTAAATTGCATATAAAAATATTCCTATTTAAAAAATTCATATAAATCTATTCATACA
The DNA here is from genome assembly GCF_002237135.1 of Teleopsis dalmanni. NCBI lineage: Eukaryota > Metazoa > Arthropoda > Insecta > Diptera > Diopsidae > Teleopsis > Teleopsis dalmanni. Next base: position 5,690 of record NW_024032220.1, on the reverse strand, counting down.
GTAATGTATGTAAATGAATAATACGCGTCATTCACCTCATACATTTGAAGCGAATGCGCGTACATCCTCACCCATCAACAGATTTATCGTTACTGATCAGTTAGAAATGCATGCAAATTAAAAATACGTACATTCATCACATAAATTTACAGCGAATGCGCGTACATCCTCCCCCATGAATAGAATTTTCAGCACTAAATTTGAAAAATTTGCCTATGCAGAGAAATATAATTCATCATTCACCACTTGAGTGTTGCCGTATAAAAAAGTAAATTGGTAGTAGCTTCGGTCTTTATTAATAATTACACATCATAACAGCATTTAATGATATTATTTCAATATTATATTAGAAATAATGTTTTATACGCTCAAAAAATATTTAAGAAAATATAAATCAAAGAAGATTTTATATAGAACGGAAACTTAAATGAGCACAACACAAAATAACAAACACACTCTCAGAAATTGCACTAATACCATCTCAAAACGTACAATTATTTCCAACTTGAGAAAGTTTAGGTCCTTATTTGCTCCGAATACGGACCTTAACTTGCTCCGAATACGAACCTTAACTTATTCTTACGAAAAATTTTATGGGCATTGAGTGCAACAGGGAGCATAAATTCGGTTCTTTGTTTTGATTTTTTGACAAAAAATTTGATTGCACTGCGCTATATTTAAAAAAAAATTACCGCGCAAATGATTGTTAAAAAGTAGTAAAATTTATTTGCGCCCAATATTATAAAGCAAAAAGTGAACAAAGTTACTTAATCCCACAATTTTTTTGAAATAATAATAAAGAAAGTAAATAATAATAATTATGATTTAAAAATACTGGTCTATATAATTTTTTAAAATAAATTATACATTTTCTGGTATACATTGTACAATAATTAATGCTTTTAATTTTATATTATTCATTGTTACTTGTAAATTCATATGATGATAATGATCAGTGGCGTAACTACAGGGAAGCAACTGGAAGCAACGCTTTCGGGCCCCCGAATTTAGGGGGCCCCACCACAAATTTTTGTATTCATTGTATTTATTTTTAATAAATTCTCAAAAGTGGGATGAAACGTTTTTTGTTGGAATAACTTCATATTGCATTTTATAAAAGATACGTAAATTTTAAATTTAAAGTACATAATATGTATGTACTTCAAATAAAATATTAAACCTATTTATAAAATAAAAAAGTTTTTCTAAGAAAAATATGTGTCTTAATCGAGAGACTTATATGGAAGCTATATCTAGATTTAAACCCATTTGAAAATAATTTTGTACGTTGTCTTTTGCAAATATCAGTACTGTATACACCAAATTCCATTTGAATACCTTTATTAAAAACGGAGCAACCTCATATCTGATTGTTAAGTTTATATCACAGCTACAAGAAATAGACGTCCAATTTCAATCAAATCAAATGGTGAACAGGGTCGGCTCCCGAAAAGTATGTGGGTAAAGTTTCATTCGAAGTTCAAAAGCTGAGAGAGTAGTTTGAACTGAAAAAGTATATATATATTGTACTGATATATACTTAATGGTATTTCCGACGTTTCCTTTAATGCGTTACGAAAATCTTGACAAACCTTATATATCCTTTTCACATTTTTTCGTGTAAAGAGTATAAAAAGAGGGACCCCTTAGTATGTTGGTAGGGGCCCCTTAGTTAGAATTTGCTTACAGGCCTAAAAAATGTAGTTACGCCACTGATAATGATTTACTTTTAATTAATAATTATCAATTAAATTAACATATAAAATATTTAAACTTGTATTTATAATTTTTTAAAATTTTTGATTTATATTTTTGTAATATAAAACTTATATTTATTAAATTACAATGTAAATATTTTGTATATTATAGTTTTAATTTAATCTTATATGCAATAAAATAAAATATATAAAAATGGTGTATATGCCTCTTGGGGAACCGGCACCTTAACTCGGTAACGCGCCTCTATGTATACCTCAAAGGTGGTGTGGAAAATACATAAAAAATTATTATATCTAATTAATTAACCCCAGATGTCAGAGTTTTTAAAATTTTCAAACCTCTACCATCTTATTTAGAGAAGAATTAAGTAAACATATAACTAATGTAAATATATTTTAAGTTATAAAATAAGTCAAACTGTTAAAATAGTACATTTAATAATTAAATTATCACTACGTAGTTGCTTAAGGCCCAAACTGCTATAGCAGTATTTTTTTTTTTCTTTACTTGTTATTTAAATGACTGTGTAAAGTTAATAATAAATAAATAAACCCGAAATGTTTATTAATAATACTCACCACAAAAATTAAATGAGAGCGCACACCCCTGCGCATCAACGACCTATTCGGTACTGACTACAAAATTCGTTTTACGAAATCATAAAATGAAATTTTGTTGGCAGAAATCGAACCATTCTCGTTGACATGCTTGCGCACCCTCACGCATCAACTATCTATTCGGTACTGACCAAAGAAGATTTTATACAGAACGGAAACTTAAATGAGCACAACAAGAAAATAACAAACACACTCTCAGAAATTGCATTAATACCATCTCAGAACGTACGATTATTTCCAAATTGAACAAGTTTAGGTCCTTATTCGTTCCGAATACGGACCTTAACTTGCTCCGAATAAGAACCTTAAGTTACTCTTAAGAAAAATTTTATGGGCAATGAGTGCAACAGGGAGCATAATTTTGGTTCTCTGTTTTGATTTCTTGACAAAAAATTTGAATGCACTGCGCTATATTTAAAAAAAATTACCGGGCAATTGATTGTTAAAAAGTAGTAAAACTAATTTGCGCCCAATATTAGAAAAAGTATAAAGCAAAAAATGATCAAAGTGATTTAATTATAAATTTTTTTGAAATAATAAAGTAAGTAAATAATAATAATTATGTTTTAAAAATACTAGTGCATATAATTAATAAATTAATGTTTTGTAGATTAGTATTTATTGCGTTTGTTTAAAAATTTATTTAATTTTGAAATAATTTTCTACAATATCTAACGAAAACCAATATATATTAAATAAATTTTGGAATATCATAGTTCTTGAAGTGAACAATGCTATATACCAGGGTTCAGAAAAACACAGTGCTGTGCACAAAAATGCAAAACACCTCGCACAAATGTTGTGCGATTCTAAATAAAATTTCACACCACAAATGTGGTGTGCGAAAATTTTTGTGCACATCTTAAGTGCCACATCTTGTGTGCACAAACAAAACGCACATTTCACACGAATGTGGTGGAGTGAAATAAAACTCGCACACCAATTCGGTGTTTGTGCCGAAGTTATTTCGCACAGCACATTGTGTGTGAGGCAGCCAGCTTGCTCTCGCACACAACATGTGCAGAAAAGAAAACGAGGAGCACATTTTGTGTGCAGACTTGAAAATAAAAATGCACCTAAATGTGCGGAGACGAAATGTCTACTGCACATTTGTGTGAAATGATGATTTAAAAGCGCACAATATTATGACAAATATCGCAGCAAAGTAGTACGTAAAACTGATTTGTTTTAATTTTGGTCTTAATACGAAATATTTTATTGAAGAAATGATTTTGTATTTATATTTTAATTTTGAATTTATTATTAGATTTACGTTTATTGCTTATATTACTTATTATTTTAAGGTTTATTAATTTAAAACATGGGAATAAAGTTAATTTCACAATGTACTTGAAAACTTTGTTATATTAAATAGGTACATGAATTTAATAGAGAAAGAGTATTTGTTTCGAAATGTTATAAGTAAAGAGGATCGGTTCTACAGATCGTACTTTGAAAAAATTGAATATATCAATTTAGGACTACTTCATAAAATTTTATTTAATATTAAGTTATACACTAAGATTCGTTAGTAAGGTTATAAAAAGCAAATTAAATATTTTTTACAACAACATAAATTAATTTTGTTATTAGATTTCACTTAATTTTTCATCTTTAATTACAGCTTAAATTTAACGAAGTTATTCAAATAATTCAATAATTTAATATCTTAATTTCTTATTAAAAAATATATAATATTTATTACATATTTTTTGAAATAAATTTTCATTTAATCTTATTAATAACATTGCTGAAATATTTTTTTCACTTAAATTATATCTTTGGTTACTTAGCACAGTAGAAAGGGCGCTAAAATCCTGCTACCTGTTCAAGAAAATATTTTCCTAATCTTTCGCGTTTTTTAATGAATGTTAGATACATATTTCTGGAGAAGAAAAATATCTATTTGTGGCCCTCCCGTATTATCTTTTTTAAACTGTTGCAAAATTTATTAAACAAATACACCAATCCTAATACTTGCTACCTGTTCAAAAAAAAAATTTTCCTAATCTTTCGTGTTTTTTAATAAAAGTTTGATACTCCACCTATGTAAATACATATTTTTTGGGCATAAAAAAATCTTCCTAAAATATGTTTTTATTTCTTTTAAACTGGTGTAAAACTTTTCAAACAAATACTTTAAGTTCACTTACTATATTTGCATTTAAAAATGCACAAAGTAATATACAAAAGACTAATAAATTAAGTTAAAATACAAATAAGGTTAAGACAGTTATAATTTTTAGTTAACATTACTTAACAAAAATAATTATTTTAAATATTTGTTAATTTATGCAATTTTTAATATAAGTTACAATCCCAACGAAAGCAAATATCAATTTTTTCAAAATTTGCAACAAAATAATATTTTCTATTTCAAACAAAATTGTGAAGTTCCTGTAATTTTTTTCCACCTTGGGTGCAAACGCAAAATCGCACATTTGTGCACGTTTGTGCATCGCACATTTGCACGTTTGATCGCACATTTGTGCACATTTGTGTAATCGTAATATGAGCAACACACTCGTGAGCAGAGAGAATTTTTTGTCGCACAGTGCGGTGCGAGCATAAAATTTTCTCGCACATCTGATTGTGCACATTTTTGTAAATCAGTCGCACAGCACAAATGTTTTTTTTTTTTTTTTTAAGCTATACGAGCTAAGGGATGTGGAATCTTCAAAAGATACTGGTAGCCCGTACTACCAGCATGCACGATTCGCAACCAAGACTTACTCTTTTGCTTGGTATTTGCGCCTACGTACTAAACCTCATCCTAACACCGTGTCTCTTCTAACCATAAATCCCTCCGGAACCACTTTTAAGCATTACTTCGGAGGGTGGTGATTCAGCGATTGCTGTCATCTCTTACTGCTCTTCTAGTTCTCTCTGCTGCTCTCTGTTCTTCTGTGATTTCTTTCGCAAAAATACACACCAGGTTCCAGATTTCTGTTGACTTTAACATCAGTTGGATGATGTTATCAGGTGTGACCTGCTCTCTGATTGCTCTTGCCAAGGAGCTGCGGTGGCTCTCATATCTCGGGCAATCAAAGAACACATGTTCCACCGTTTCTTTTGTATATGGACAAGCTGGGCACGTGTCGTCTTCGTCATGTTTGAACTTAAAAAGATATGCTCTGAAGCAGCCGTGTCCAGTTAACATCTGGGTTAGGTAGTAGTTCACCTGCCCATGCTTTCTGTTGGTCCAATCACTTATCTTCGGAATGAGCCTATGCGTCCATCTTCCTTTTGTGGATATATCCCAACTCTGTTGTCACTTATTCAATGCTTCTTCATTGAGCTGATTGAAGTTTGTAACCCCAATTCTTTTCGCTACATGCTTTTCCTTTTCAATTT
>NW_024032219.1:0-11361 GCF_002237135.1 Teleopsis dalmanni | reverse complement strand
TATATATATATATGAATGTTATTAATGCTTGTATTATAATATATGTGTATAAATATTGGTAAGAAACTAATAACAAATAAATAAAAAATTAGCAATGTATAGAAATTGGTCTGAAACTAATTTCTTTCCTTAAAACACATTAAACGAGTTTTGTGTGTCATAATAGACAGACTGAGTATTAAATCTTTTATCATATCTCAGTGATATAATGAGTGTTAATAAAAATTTATTATTCATTAACATCGTTTTAACTGGAAACACAATTTTAATGATGATATAGGATTTTTAATATATAATAAATAATTTGTGAATTGTTTCTTTAGAAATGTTTTTCTAGCGTACGATCATATGTAATTACTTTTAAATTGCTTTCAATAATGATTAAGATAATATGTTGGTGTAATTGTAATTTAATAATAGTTACATTCACTCAGAGTTAAAAAAAAGAAGAAATAAAACTGAGCATTTACCTCAATGAAACTTTTAGGTGTTGTAGAGAGAAGAATGAGACCTCAAAACTGATGCATAAACATAGTAATTACATAGAAAGGTTTTTCATTTCGGATAAAACTCTTAATGTAGGTTTAATGCTACAAAATATAGGGCTTAGAGAAATACTCTAAGCTCATGAAAGGGAACATAATAAATTTGTAGGTTGCAGTACAAACACCCTAAATAATAATAAAATTAAATTCATCCAGGAGTTGAAATGTGAAGATAAATAATGTAACTTGAAGAGAGAAGAGAAGGGGGAGTACACTATAAAACAATATGAGCAAATAACTGAACTTAAATTGGTTTCAATATATTTTTATTTCGCCTAAATACTAAAATACTTTTTTAAGAAGGGTTCTAAGAAATAACCCTTAACTTTCCAACTTTGTTAGGTTACACCTTAAAACCTAAGTCCACATACATGAAGACAATTGAAAAACTCTTTCAAATTGACTACGTTTTTTACTGACTAACTACTACAATATTATTTCAACTTCAGATAAATGACTATGTTAGGGTATACTTCGTAATGTATATCCAGATACCAGAAAAGAAGTTTATAGAATTATTATATTTTTTTGTTTTTTTACATACCTTTTGAATATGTTTATTTATATCTTTAATCTTCTTTCTTTTCTTGTAAAAAATAAATAAGTATTATATAATATTGGAGAGGTAATATCCAAGTTAAACACAATCTAATAGATTGGATCAACTTGATTGCATTTTACAAACACTATAATCGAACATCTCATCTGTTGAATAACCTGTAAAATAAGTAAAGTTTAAACTATATTAGCGAAATTAACAATAAAAAATTGAGTTAAATTAAGTCAAGGTAATAAATAATAACTAAACGAAGGTTTTAGAAATGCTATATATACTCATACAATGAAGTTAGCATAGGTGCAGTTTTATTTAATGTACATATTAAGTTCATGTGTAGTCAACTAGTGCAGGAGAAAATCAATATATTTTCATATTCTAACTTTCACCTGGGAAAAACTTAAACTAATTCACATGTTAATAAACATTAAATAGATAATTAGAGTAAATTCAAGGACACTATCATTTAAAATTCACCTATTTAACTCTAGAACTTTTGAAAGTTGCTATAGTATCAGTAAGTGACCAAAACACTAGACAAACTATTGCAGGAAATTGAACTCCTCAATTGTTTGTCGAACAAACATTTTAAAATTATGTTGCAGAAGGAACAAATGTCTCTTATTAAATATATTACCACACCCTCCCCCCCTTTTTTGGTCAAATTTAATTACAGTTGTTATTTCTGTCTGGGACGTAGGCCATATTTAGTCGCATTGAAAATTTTAATATTCTTCAAATAAGATTGTCATAAAAATATATAAATTAATAATATTTCATAATAATAATATTGCAATATGATGGAGAAGTTCTAATAGTATCTACAGAGATAGGCGATTGAAGTGTTACCTATTCAAGCGACAGATCCTTTTTGTGTGAAATTATTTTTTATTGATTCGAATTATAAAAATTTGTGATAATAATCATAATTTCAGAATCTATTCACTCTAGGTCCCCCTTTACCTTGACTATGGACTTCAAATGGTTAAAAAATAAATTGCATGCTTCACGAATGTGATCTTCCGGTATTTTGGCGCATTCCTGAACAATGACTTTCTTTAGCACATGTATACTGGCATATTTTTTAGTCCGCACCTTGCTCTCTAAAATGACCCACATGGAATAATTCATTCGTATGAAATTCACAGAGTTGGCTATATCAGTTTGACAGATGTACCTGTCTGTAATTGGTAACACTTCAATCGCTTAACCCTGTATTTAGTCAAAGCGTTTCTAATACATTGAAAGTTCTAAACTGTAAACCTTTTAAAGATTATATATAAACAGATATATATCAATAAGATGGCACATTTGTGACATTTCAAGCTCTAATGAAAACCAAGTCATATTCCCATGCTTTGAATACAGTAGACATTATGTGAAAGTGTCAAAAGGCCTCGTCTACTTAGAATAGGCTGTTACTGTTACTGATAAATAGGGTGAATAGGATCTGCTATAGTAAGAGTTAGATTCCAAGGACTACAGAATATACTCAAACCACTCTTGTGTGTTTTCTACTTAAAATAGGCTTTTACTGGGATCTACTACTGTAAGAGTGAGGTTTCTGGGTCTATGTCGCGAAAAGACTCGTCTATAAATCGCTGTTTGCAACGGGAAAATAGGTTTATATTATTTCTCTTAATTTTTGTTTGAAATTTGTTTTGTTTCGTGGCTTTATATTCTCGTTGTTTTTATTAAAATTTGCATCCATGATTTACACATTGGAATGTTTTATTGTGTAAATGAAGGATTTTTAAAACTTGCACCTATAATTTACACATTGGCATGTTTTATTGTCTAAATGAAGGATTTTTAAAAATACACACTCTTTTGGATTTTGTATGGCGATTAAATGGTGTATATATGTATATCAAAATTAATAGAAAAAAATTATAATGTAAATTGTAACTAATCGAGAATAACCCCTGAAGATTACTTGGCTGTTATAACAATCGAGACTGATACTTGACTTTGGATATATATGAGTTTTTGAATCCTGAGTAGGTTTTCCTGTAAAACAAGCTGTCAATTCACCCTACACTTTTTTCACATATATCATACATCTGTTAGAAACACAGAAGATGAAGGTGTCTTGGAACTGATGGGATAAAAATGGAGTATATAAACAAGAAAATGGATATGGAATTTTTATGATCTTTATGGTGTACTTCAAATTAAAGTTTCTGAAGATGGTTATTGAAAATAATAATTATTTTAATTTTTTGATATATCCCAAAATTTATTTTATTAAAATTCATTTTTATTGCATATGAAATTAGTGTCATTGAATTAGCCGGCACAAAATTTGAGTTCTTACCTATTTATGACACTAAAAACATTTCAAAGCACCACAACAATAATTCTGATAATTGTTTGACTAATTATTTGAAAAGAAATAATTTTTACAATTCAATGCCAAACGAGAGTGAATAAATTATAATTGCTTCCCCAGTGCGTTATTATGGCCTGTATATACCGCTGTTGTTGTTGTTTTCTTATTGAAATTTTTTTTGGCAATTTTACAATATCTACAGGAGAGGGCACCGTTGTGATGTCAGTCATTTTGAGATATATATTGCTAAACTAAAAGTTTTATACTTACTTTTTATATTATATGTTGATAATTACTGCTTGATTGATTTAATTGCATTACTTATTTGCGTATATAAACAATTGTTATTGCATGAAAATTATTGTTGTGATAGGATATTTTTACTTTAAAAATTTTACATTAGGTATAAACAATATAGTTTATATTTTTAAATTTTGAATAATATGTATTGTTTTTTATTCGTTAAGTAATCTTCGATAATCATAGTAGAAATTAGCACGATAATCTAATTATTTTACATTTTTCTGCAAAGATTTTTACTACACTTAACTTTTCCAGATGATTTTTCGCGTAATAATATTTTGACAGAATTGTTATGACATACTAAAGTAAAACAGGGTTGTTAAGATTTTTACGGCGAATTTCTTTTAACTGAAATTATTGTTTGAATCAATTTGTTTAGATTATAGTAAATGTACTTTTGAATTTATTATTTTGAGATGCTTTAATTTTTAATTATATAAAAATTTGATTGTTGTCTTATAACGCTATAATTTTTAGAATTGCTTATATATATTTATAAATATATAAACAGACCATAATTGGCGATGATTGAACAACTAGAATTAAATGTTTATAATACGAAAGTTCAATTAGCAAATAACTAAGCAAAGCAAATAACAAAAAAAATAACAGACATCACAAAAAAATTTAATCTTTCTAAGTAAAATTTTTTGTCTGTACGAGTTCACTAAATAGTAAATACTTATTTACTATATATATTTAAACCAGGTTTTAAGGAGAGTATTTTATGGTATATTAATAATATGTTCAGACACAATTTAATTTTGCAATAATCTTAATTTTGTGTTTATTTCAATGAAATTATATGTTTTAGTTTTAAGGTCAGAATGAAATTGTAGAAAATGGCCTTAATTTCATTGAAATGAATATTATGTTTAGACACATCTTTATTTCGCAAAAATCTTTATCTCGTATTCGTTTCAACTAAATTAAGTTGTTTTTTCTATACAAAATTTAGTTTTAAGGTTAATAATGAAATTAAAGAAAATGGCCTTAATTTCTTCGAATTCTGAAATTAAGGGTTATTTGAAATGCGTAAGATAAATTTTAAGCAAAAGATAAATTGAAAAAGTGACATTTATTTTAAAAACAGCTGACTTTAGTAAAACCGGGAATATATTTTGATAATAGTGCATATTTTTGAATGAAAAATAATAATTCACATACCTGATTCGCAGATACAAATGGATTTTTCAGCATGTAAGTTTTTATAGGCGATTTGTAAACCAAAAATATACGATTTTCTTCATTTGTGGCAGTGTGAACAGTTGTGTTTGTGTGAACACTTTCCAAATTAACTTAATTTCAATTTAACGAAATTAAGGAAATTTGTCTGTCTGAATATAGTATTATAGGGGAGATATAAATAAATTCATAGTATGATAGGTGAAGTAAGTTTTTTTTTTATTATATGAAGCAATTTAACTGTAAGGGATGAAATAATATAGCGGCAAACCTTATTTAAAAGCAAATTAAAAAAAATTGTCGGTTATTTTGAGTTCTGAAAATTTTCTTAAGAAAACATTGCTGTTTCGTGTAAGATAAGTTTAAGTTTAGTATTTATATTAATATATTAACACTATTATTTTTATTATCATGTAAACAGTATAGCCAGAAATATGTTTATATAAAATTTCTTTTAACTGTTATTGGCTGTCATATTTTTTTGTTCATATTATATTTTAATATATTTTGGCTGGGAAATTCTAATATATTTGCATTATTTATTATTAATGTTTTTAATAGTTAACATACTTTTTATTTATAAAATTATTTTGCATATATGAAATTTATTTTTTTCAATATTTTTGACATTTCGCGGTAGTTACTTGTCAGTTTATCTGCTTCATATTTATCTGCATTATCTACATCAGTCACACACTGGCAGCGAAATGAGAAAAAGGCATAAAAAATGTCATAGTTGTTAAAAATTGCAAAATTACAAACAAAATAATAATAGCAGCAGTAGCAGCGGGCAATAAAAGTGACTCAGACATAATAAACAATAATCGAAAATAGTTTATGCAAAATTTATTGTTGTAATCTAAAGTAAAGCCATGCATTAAAACGAATTACAAATAAATTGAACAAAAAAGTTTGGGAGCTGTTGGCGTGTTGGACTAAATTTCGAATAGATTTTGACGTGTTTGCTCTGCGCTGTCGTCTATTGTGCGCTTACTTTGCAGCTAATTAAGCAAAATTTAGTATTAAATTATCGTGTTAAGTTTTTAACTTGTATATTTACATATATCATATCATATCATGAGCGTGATGTCGTTGATATAAAAGCAGAATATCCATTGCATTGGCATGTCTGGAACAATAATGTGGATGAGCTGAAGAGAACCTTAAAAAATGAACAGGTAAAAATAATTACACACTCCTAACTAAAAGCGTGCCAAAGCGGTTAATTTAATTAGGGTGTGGTAAAATATACATTTGTAAGCGAAGCAAAACAACGTCAATGTACTATTGCTAATTTGGCTGTGGGCAGTAAACAATTAAAAAAACAAATTTAATTGGAGTTAAAGTCAACATCCTGTACAGAAAACACTGGCGTAACTTCTGTTTGTTTTACAAGCGATTAGCTACTAACGATAATCATATTATTAATGATCATTATTTTAGCAAATAACATACATATACTTAATTATCTTGCAGATTGATAAGGAAAAAATCGATCCGAGGGGTCGCACACCGCTCATGTTGGCCGTCAAATTATCACATATACAATGCGTTAAGTGCCTTTTAGCTGCCAAATGCAATGCCACCTATGAGTTTGAGGGTTGGTCAAGTGAGTATTAGCAATTTGTATACTATATGTATAATTAGTGGCGTATAATTAGCTAAATAACTAAAAAAATGTTGTGCCATTTTAGTTGTACAAGAGGCCGTGTGTTCGGGCGATGAAGAAATATTAACAGCCATCCTAGAGGTGAGAGATTTGCAAAGGCATGTACAACGTGTGACGCATGTACCAAAATTGCTGCAATATTTATTGGATGCTCCCGATTTTTATATTGAAATGAAATGGGAGTTCACTTCATGGGGTAATATTAAAATCATTTCTTAATTATTATTATCATTATATTATTTAAATGTTATTTTTCCTATTGTTTATAGTGCCATTAATGACTAGATATTGTCCTAGTGATACATATAAAGTATATAAGCGTGGTGCTAACGTACGCATTGATACAACTTTATTAGGTTTCGATAGCAATCAATGGCAACGGGGGAATCGGTCATACATTTTCAAAGGCTCAAGTTAGTATAGAATTATCAAATAAATTTAATAATTGATAATTATTTTTAATTTGTTTTCACAGAGGACACTGCAACTATGATCGAAATTGATCATGAAACAAGCGAAGTTATGATAGAAGAAATGAATAATGAAATTGGTGACATAATAGGCATACCACCTCCAATAGGCGCTGTAAGAGCAAGGCTTAATGCGCCCGTCATCACAAATAACATCGAAATGGCAAGAATCAGTTTCGAACGAAATAAATCCGGTATTTGGGGTTGGCGAAGTGAAAAGTCTGAACATATCAGTGGTTATAATTGCAAGGTTTACGGTGCTAGTAATGTAGAATTTGTCACAAAAACGCGTATGGATCATCTCAGCGAGGAACAAATAAGGGTATACTACTATTATTATTATTTGTTATTGATTAAAAAAAAAAATTCATATGGTACTTACAAAAATTATAGAATATCACTTAGAATCTAAATTGATAATATGTTAACATACTTGTTGTGTGTTAGAATGACACCCAAAAAGTGCTGCCTATTATTAACATTAATTATTAATTATGAATAATAATAATTATACATTATGTTATTCATTATAAATAAAATTAAATAAGCCTATAAAATATATGAAAACAAAAAAAAGTAGTTTTAGCAAAATAATAGAATTTAAAATAAGTTTCTTTTAGATTATATTCATATTGCTCTCATTAAAAATAGTTATAATAATTGTCTAAAATAATTTAAGACTATTAAATTATATTTTAACTTTTAAAATGAATATTAATTTAAAATAAATTTTTATTAAAAACTTTAAATATAACTTTTTTTAAATATATATAAAAATTTTAATCAAAATATTTTGTTATATTATAGATTAAACAAGCGCGTACGCCACTTCACAGTTTTCTTGGTATTGCTGATGATGAATATGTGCCGAATACTGAAACAGTTAGAGTAAGCTTCTCAAAGTATATTCAATTCTATTTTCTTTAATATTCTATATATTTTTTAGACGCCGACACCACAAATGATAGAAAATAATGAGCATCAAGTCGAAGAAGAAGACTCCGCGAGTAATAGTTCCGGTAGCGCGGCTTCCAGACATGACATTACGCCTGAAGAATATTTTTCAGAAATTGATTTAGGTGGACGTGATATTGGAAGACCAAAAAAAGTGACTACGAAGGTATATATAAGATTTAATTCCATATATATAATTAATTTCAAACAATCATATGCACGAATATGCATTAGATTTTTTTTTATGTAAATAAAAACACTAATTTTGTTATATTATTTTTAAAATTAAGAAATAATATTTTTAAAATTAACAAATATTTTTAATATTTACAAATAATATTTTTAAAATTAACAAGTATTATTTTTAATATTAACAAATAATATTTTTAAAATTAACAAATATTATTTTTAAAATTAATAATATATAATTTTTTTAATTTAAGGTGCAACGCTTCAAGGCGAATCTTTGGCTATCTGAAGACTATCCGATACGTTTACAAGAGCAAGTGCTTCCTATATTGGATTTAATGTCTGCAATGGCTAGTCCACATGTTTCCAAATTAAAAGACTTTATTACAATGCAACTGCCATCGGGTTTTCCAGTTAAAGTTGAAATACCACTCTTCCATGTTTTAAATGCATGCATTACTTTCGGTAATGTATTTGCGCTAACGACACCTGTTGATAATGTTACAACGATTAATGAAGATGATCGCATTACATGCATTGTTGATGATCGCTGTTTTGATATACCAAGTCACTACACAAATCGAGGTAAGAATTTATATATATATATATAGTTTTTATATAGTTTTTGTTAGAGTAACCAACTTTGAACTTGATTATACTGGTGTTTGATTGATTATACTCTTTTGGGATTAGTTACCGGCACTTATTGTTTATAATTTACGGTTGACTTTAAATCTGCTGATATGATTTCTTCTGGGAATGGTTACCAACATTTGGAGGTAGTAATTTTCAAGACACTCTGGTATGTAAATCCAGCCGTTATTGGAACCGGAGTTTTAATTGCAGGTCTATCTGCATGATATTCTCCATTAGTTCTTATAATCTTTGACTTATTGAAAGAGGTGGCTATGTTCTCCAGTTACTATAACAAAAACTACAACACATAAGATCTTAGAGTAGATATTTTTTTTTATGTTACTATTATTTATTGATTTTTAAATATATTGTTGTAAAAATTCTTTAAAACTATTTTCTTCATAGATGCCGATACACGACGTCAATTACCGCTTGAAGAAGATGATATGTTGCAATATGCCATCGAAAAAAGTTTGGTAGAGACAAGTGGAGGTGCATGTGGTATAGCGGAGGGTTCCGAAACAGAAAGAGTTGATATATGGGAAGCTTTACGTGGGCAAGCAGTTGGTGCTGATTCAAATGTACTAACAGAAGAAGATGAACAAATGCAGAGGTAAAAATATACCATTGTAATTTTAGAAAACTTTTTAAATTTGAGTATAAATAAAAAACATTTTGAATTGTATATTCGTACGATTAATATATAATTTTTTTCAACGCTTTAAATCTGTTCAAAAATGCTAGACTAACTCCAAGTAGATTTTCTTATGCTCAACGTGCGCAGCCAAATCGTTTAACGTCAAACAATATCACTCAAGGAAACCAACGAGTTATAACAACTACCTCCACCGCCTTGAGTGGTCGTTTAACGCCGAACAGTTTGGACTCTCGTGCACGTTATCAAGCTAATACCAATAGCTCGGTATCAACAACACCGACCCAAGCAAATCAATTTAAAAATGACATAAATTATATGAAGAAAATTTTTAAATAGTTAACGCTTTCTTTTTATATAAATAAAGTTTAAAATTTGATTTTATTTTCTTTGCATATCCTTATAGTTGTAGTATTTCCTAAGTAGTAGATGATCCTTTAAATATCCTCTGCAATGTTTTCTTTTCAATTTATTTATATATAGAGTGCTGCAAGAATCATTATGTGGTGCTCGCGTCACTTCATCACCAACATCAGACGATGATGATGGCGGCTTTCGGTTCATGGATCCGGATTTAGCGATGGCTTTGCGTCTCAGTCGTCAAGATCAACAGCAATACGAGTTAGACCGTAAACGTGAGGAGGAAATGCTGGAACAAGTTTTAAAGTTAAGCCTGCAAGAGCATTAGATTTCGTTGCTGTGTAAATACTTTTTAGACGGACTACGGCAGAGAGCGGTGAATTTACCAAAAAAAAAAAATCCTGATAAAATTGTCCTACATAAATACTAATGCCAAATTTTAGGTTGAACGTTGCTTATACATAATTCACAAAAAATAGTTATATTTTTATTTAATTTGTTTCTTAATATTTTTATTTATAAATAATTCAAGTTATATACATACATATATATATTTATATTATATTTGAAACAATCGCGTCCTTAAAGCATTGGGTACTGTGCGCATTATTTAAATAAACTTAAAACTAATAAAAACTGTAATATCCTAATAGTTGGTAAAATATTAATAATCCTTAATTTTTTAAATAATAGAAAAAATTTGTTTCGAAAAAATTTTTGATTTTGTTTTGCTTTAAACTTTATTATATATTATATTATTATTATATATAATTACTATTATTGTAAGGCAAGAATTCTTAATATTATATAAAATTTTAAAATTCTTTTGATGGGCGAATTGTTGTAAGTAGAAACGAACTAAATATTAATCAAATATATATGTAATTAATATATATCACTTTATTTTATATAAAGTATATATATATATATATAACTATGTTTATATATATTTGGTTTCACATTCTTCCTTTCTGCTCTTTGTTGACCACAAGCCCACATCGTTGTGATATAAGCTGTAACTAACATTTAGGATTTGATAGGCAATATAAATAAATATATTCAAATTCGAAGTTATGTTCGAAATATTTTTTTATTCAAATTTTAAAAATAATTTCATTATACTATTATTTGAAATAATTATTTTTTAATTATTTTTAATATGTATTTGTAAACAAATATATATGTTTGTGTTTTTATTTATATAAAATTATATTCGAAACATTTTTAATTATTCATATTAAATGAAAACAATTGATATAATTTTGTTCGAAATAATCAAAAAAATATTAGTTATATTTGAGTATTTTTTATAAACGAATTCTATTGATTTCATTTCATTTAAGCCGTTGTACACTTAAATATAATTATATATACCAATTTCAATTATGTAAGTTAAACACATATGATATATTTTCATATACCAAATATATTTAATATATATATGTATGTATGTATGTATGTATGTATATATAATACAATATATTTAGTATATATAATATATATTAAT
>NW_024032218.1:2500-11364 GCF_002237135.1 Teleopsis dalmanni | reverse complement strand
AGTAGTTACAAGCAAAAACGTTCAAATTCAATGAAAGTTCTTATCACATATTCAAACTCTTAAGCATTTCATTCAAGAAATATCTTTTATGATGAGCAATTCTGAGATTTTCATAAGAATCAGCTTTAATTAAGAGAAAAGATTTTAGTTATGAAAAATATTAAAATATGATTTTAGCGATGGCTTTGGATTGGTTACTAGTAGCAAAGCTAGCGTATATGAAATGTCTTTATTACAGTCAAGCCATTCATTTGTCTATTAGGAAATCATTTATAGCACGACTTTCTTTACTATTTTTAAAAACCAAATGCCGACAGCATTCCTAGATTATATAATCTTGAATCTGATGGTGTAGACTTTTCTTCTTCATCTAATTAATGCAACTTTAAAAAAACTCTGAAGCTATCACACATTAAACTTCTTGACATGGCTTTCTATTAGATTGTATTATATTATTACTCCTACCCGTAAAGACACTGAATGCATTTAACTGCTTCTGTATATAACCAATTTAACAATTAAAATTTCATAGGTCCAATCTGTAATGCGATAATTCTTTCAAATTATTAGTTTTTTACATCTTGTTTAAGTTTTCGAGCCGAAATTTGTGCTTATTGGGTGTTTAAGTGATGTGAATGGCATACCCGTGTAAATTTTTCTCAGAAGAAAATACGTAAGAACATACACTCATACCTTATTTTGCAAGAAATCAACAGTATTATTTCGTGGAGTTTTATTACGTCTTGACATTTAGATGTTGCGATTGAGATGCTTTTGTGCTATAATAAAATAATCTACATATTTCGATTTCGAATACAGTCCGACTCTCTCTAAATCATTATTCGACAAAACATTGGAATTTTTCGATATCAGTTAGGTAGGAAGATATTGCGATCGCTAAAACTTTAGAGGAATAATTTAGTGAAGTTATATATATTTTATATATACTTATATTTATATAATATATTAGATATATTTTATGTTATATTTTTAGAGCAGATCCTGTAGTTCATTTTGTTATTTAGTTTTGAATCATTTGTGAAGAATTTACGGTTCTTTTTTAATGGAATTGATTCATTTGTCGATTTTATTTTGCAAGAAAGTTTGATGCAAAACACATGAAAATATTTATTTTTTATTTATTAAATTTAGTTACAATATAAAATATTAAATCCAAATATTTATTTTAACAGTTCTAGCTACCAAAGTAGTAGACTCAACATAAAAAAGCAGTTAGAAAATTTATTGACTATAATTAGCTCCTAAAGATATAGTAAATTAACTATTGGCAAAAGTGAAAAATATTTAGAAAAAGATAATATACACATAGTAGAAAAAGTCTACGGATATTCACAAAATTTTTTTTAAATTACGCATAACTTTTTTAATTTTTACTCAAAGTCGTTTTTATTTCCTAATTCATTTTAACCAAAGAAACAACAATAAAGTTCCAATATAAAAAATTAACAGTTATTCTTTAAAAAAAATTAAACCCAATTATATGCAAAAGTAGCAATTTTTGAAGCAGAAAAAGTCTGCGGATATTTCTTAATATTTACATTAAAACAAAAAAATTCAAAAAAATTTATTAATAGCCTGTGGGATAACCTCTGCAATTAATAACCTCTGTAAAGCGTCTTTGCGTGGACTCAACTAGCGTTGCAGTATCCTGTAACAAGAAACTAAATATTTTCTTAATTGAATTTCATATCATTTTTCTTTCAAATCACTGAAAAATGTATCAAACGAGGAATCTTATTCAATATTTTATTATTTAGTTAAGATTACTTTGTACTCCTACATTGCTCAACTCAATCGAGTTAATTTTTAAAATATTTATTTTCGTTTCTGTGGAACTCTTTAGGTTCTAAAATATTTATGTCCTGTGTAATAAAAAAGGAAACCGTTCAGTTCATCTGGTTATTCATTCATAGGTATTTAAAAAAGGGTATGTAAACGAAAATGGCCAATAAAAAGTGGTTTATGTTTTCATTCCTTCAAGGAAAAAGCAAAAGCTAACAAATTGTGTAAATCTACTCCATTGTAAGTTAACAAATGTATTTGTGCTTTTATTGTTCCAACAATGCAAACAACTGTTGTGACCCAAAAGTAGTAGCAGCCAACACTTCAGATATTTTATTTCTATTTTTAAATTTTTATTTTATTCTATTTGACGGAATAGAAGACTCCATTGAAAAACCGCAAACGATTGTAATGCTTTGCTTTTTGCTAGCTGGAAATAAGAGTTGAAAATAATACCAGAGGGTCAGAATAATATTTCTGATACCTTAGATTTTATAAAAAGAAATTGGCAATTCTCAACAAAGGAAGACATAGAATAATAAAGTAATGATTGCGGAAATTGCTCTAAAGCGCCAAGGAAATGAAAAAACTTAACCTCAAAAATCCATATTAATTTCATCCGACACAAAAATAGAATTGTTTGTTTTTTAGAGTTCATATGTAGTAAAATGATGGGTTTAAATAATAATAAAACGTCTATTTTAAAATTATAAGATTAACAATAAATTGCACAGAATAATAAACACATATGACTGTTTGTAATGTTGTAAAGAGTAGTATTCATAGACTTTGAATAAGTACTTTATTTGTGGATCGAAATAAAGTCGCATGAATTTAGTATTATTAGTTCCAGTTGATAAAATTCCGAAGAATTGGAGGAGTTTGGATATACTGAACTGAAAGCTGAAACTATTTACGAGTGTAAAATTAAGTTCATTGGAAACCAAGTTATAGAGGTACAGAGTCAAATTCAGAATTGGTAATTAATTTTATACATCTCATCTCATCTGCATGTCAATTTAGAGGGTTCAATTTTCCCCAAGTTTAATATGTAAGAACAAAAAAGAATAAATACTTTTGTGTAAAAGACCACTGATACCTCAAACATCGGAAAACTGAACTTATAACAAATGATGTTGAGGTATATGGTATATATAAGGTGTTTTTGGTTAGAAAAAGTTTTTTTTTATATGTATGCATTTAATATGGATGGATACTTACTTACTTACTTGTTTGGGCATAACAACCCGTTAACAGGTTTTGGTCAGATGATGCATGTTTCTCCAGGTGCCTCGCTGCGTGCGCGCCTTCTCCAGTTTTGTATATCAAGTCTGGTTGGTGCTGGTCTAGTTAGAATGATCCCTAATTTGATCACTCCACTGAAGATACGGTCTATCTCTATACCTTCTTCTTCCAACTATCGCTTCAAATACATTTTTGATTGGAACAGGAACATCTTCAACCATTCTCACGACATTGACCAAGCCATAGAAACCGCTGGAATGAATTTGCTAAATTATAACAATGTCATGACAGCTCGTGGTTCATTCGGATGCGGTAGTCGTCCCCAACTAGTATGGTAGATGACCAAAGATCATACGAACAACTTTTTTCTTGAACAATCCCAGTACTGCTTCATTGATCTGTGATAACGTCTATTCTTCTGCGCCATACAGAAACACAGAAAGGATGAACGACCTGTAGAGCGTAAGTTTTGTTTGTCGAGACAGAACTCTATATCCCAATTGCCTACTGAGCCCATAGTAGCACCTATTAGCAATGGTGAGTCATCGTCTGATCTCCAGGCGGTGATGCCAAGGTAGATGATAGATTCGGGTGGGCTGTCGAAAGCTGCTTTATAATCGACAAAAAGGTGGTGAGTGTTAATGTTATGTTTGTAGGGTTTTTCCAGAATTTGTCACAATTTGAAATTGTATCTACCCTTTCAGCATAATGCCACGGCCTTGAACAATTCCACAGGTAGGCCAATTGCGTCAACCACTTTGTTGTTCTTTAGTCGTTTTTTAGCAATACGCAATTCGTTCAAGCTAGATGGTGGGATTTTAACACCATCATTTTTAATTGGGAACTCCGAGAGCATTTCTTCAAGGATGGCATTGATGTTATCATTGCTAGATAGTAGTTTAGAGAAATGTTTCCTCCACAATTTTAGTAAATTCTGTGTATCCGTGATCTTATTCGTAATCCATTATTATCTTAATAAAGTTTTCTATATAATTTATTAGTAGAATGTTAACTAATAATGTTACAGTCAACATAATTAATTGAGACGAATTTTTATTGATATTTATTTTTTTCAACCCCAAACTAAGAACATAAATTTGCAGGCTTCAAAGGTACGAATTTACATTTAGCTTTCAACATGATAATAACCCAGAACATATGGATTATGATGGGCGTATGTGACTCGTTCATCATGTAAAATACACATTGCCGCAATCATCTCAATCTCCAATCTCAACCCTATTGAATATTTGTGAAAAAAATTGGATAGGCGTTCAACGAAGTCAATTATAACAACAAATGCAGAACTGAAGGTGGCACAAAAATTGATTTCTTCGATTCCAAAGCAAATAGTAGAAGAGCTAGAATTTTTCGTTGTGCCAATAATTATGTTCAGCACTGTATGTGTGTTAAAGTGTGACTCTTGAGATGTCGTACCTTTAATAACCCACTTTTAGTCAAGTTTTGATTTGCAGGTGTGAAATTTTGCTATTATACTACATTATAAATCGACCCAACATCATATGTTAAAGGCGTTTGTATGAATTGGAATTTAAAACTGAGTAGAAAATTTTAAGCACTATTTCACTGTAAAATAACCTTCAAGAAATTTTGGTAAAAACGTCGATAAACGGATTTTCTCAGCAAAAAGTTTTTCTAAATTTTTTAAAATATTTTATTTAAATTTGTTCAAAAAGAGTCAAAAGGCAGATATAGTTCTTTTTATATTAAAAAAGTTTGTCAAAAGAGATAAGTTGTTGTTGCACAAGTATGTAAGTCCGTAGGTACTAAATATTTTAAATCTTTTGAGGTTAGTTATATATATATGTTAAATACATATATTGTAAATATTTCATATAAGATATGGATGTCTATCAATTTTTTTTAATAGTATGTTCGTGAGATTTGATAGTGGCGGAAGTAGACTTATTGTGTATTATAATTTAACATATTCCGAATTTCTTCTAGTTTAAGGATCATATGTCGGTGATAACTACAGTGATGCTATGCTCTCGATCAAGTCATATCATCGAGCTTTTTCGATTTTATTTGTGATATTGCGGATACAGTTATGTTGAAATAATAGTTTTTTTTTTGTAAGTTCTACCTGGTATATTTTCTTTAGAAAACTTAACACCTTTTTTGATGTGTGATGAACTTTTTAATTTTAGTTTTATGACCTATTTCAAATGTTGAGAATGTGACAATTTAATTAATATGTATGTGTCGCCTAAATATTATCGAGTAGTTATGTTTATACTCTTCAAGAACGAATTTTAAACGTTTACATATCAGACGGAAATCTTATCTATAGTCTCTTTTTTAGCATTTTCTGCTTTTCACTACTGAAGTTGTGAAAGTGAAAGTTATTAGTAGTATTACACACATACTACAGCATCGGAAATGCAGATCTATATTAAAATTTGAGTGTATATACTGAAGAGATTCTGTTACATAACTCTATAATTGCCAATGAAAATATTTTCAAAAGGTATGTCTATTCTGAAGTGTGAAACATCAATCATAATAAAAAATATGACACAAGTGCAGAACTACAATTTGGTTCCGAAGTAATAGCACCCAAAGTGCTTATAACACCAATAGTGACTAATTGCCTTAATTTTGTTCTCAGTAAAATATTTGTTAACATTACATTTTCATAATTACAATTGTATTAAGTCAATAACCAACTTTTGTCAAGGTAAATCATTAAATAAAAGGTTTTGTACCTTAAACTTGTTTTAAGTTTGTCGAGATATACTAAAAACAGAGAAGAAGACATCTGACACTTTGTAAAATAAATAAATTCTCAAATGGCCACGATGATAGTTCGTTTTTGTTTTATTTATTTAAGTAATAAAATAATAAATAATAGATATTTAATATAACGGATTGTGTGGACGGTGTTGAATATTTGCTAATGCTCAAATATTAAAGTTAAGTCCTTTGCTCGCCTTTATATTTTAAATTTCTCCAATCTTTTTCATTCTATTTTAACATTTATCGTATATCATAACCGTAACTTAAGTATATGATATAGGGTAAAAATATGATCTGGAAAATGTTTTTGCATTTTAATATAATCATCCTTAAACGGCAAATATACCGATACCAGAATTTCTGCATATGTATTTATATACATATATCAAGTGTACTGTATTTTGTTCTGATACAAATGTGTCCTTTGAGTTTGTAGCTCATACACATGAGGTTTTCAGTGCGTATTCCCTTCTACGCAAAACGAATATTTACATTTCTTTTTATGTGAAGAGTATCCTGCTTTCTGCTTGCTTTCACCTCGCACTTTGCTATTCAAATATATGTTAATATATTAATGTTATTCCTGAGGCGAGGAATCAGACCAATATGCAAGCAAATTTCTTCGTAATGTGATGAAGAAGGAAGTCTTTTATGTGAAAACAACCAATTTTCTTCACAAACTGAAAGCAATTTTTTGTTAAGAAAATGTTCACATGTGAATATTTTTTTACCGCATGACCTATTGATTTTTTAATGCAATTTCAAGTATTTTAAATTCAACAATTTTTTTTATATATTGAAAAGAAAAAGAAAGTGAATAGTTAAAATAAACATAATTGACGATACGTATATAATATAACAAATATTGTGTATTCAATATATTCCATTAAAGAGCATTAATTTTGTGGTCCATATGTCAAACGAGGCATTAAATGTCTAGCTTAATGTTTGTCACATAATAATATTGACCATCTTATAGCTGCTGAGCACCTTGAAATTGTAAAAACCTCACACAAAAATGGAAAGAGTTTCCGTATTGAAATATTCTTCTGTGATTAGGCTTGTTATTTGCTTGGTGGATATGTCAACATACAAAATTGCTGCACAAGGGGTGTTACACCGTTATTACTCGCATTCTGAAACTGTATTACTAGGTAAAATTTGTACAACACTTAGTGAAGACTTTTCAAAACACCGAAATATGATTACTATCACACCTGTTGATGGTAGTGTAATATTAAGTACTTAATCAAATTCTATTACTGTCACAACAATCAAATAATGTGAAAGAAAGTAAGAATAAAGTGAAACGTATTCAATGTAAGCTAATTCTAAATATAATTATAAATATATATAATTCCAATATAAATAATACATTATTATTATTATATATTTAATGAGCTTTAAATTATTTATAATAAATAATTATACAGATATTAAATATTGTAATATTGTAATATATAGACATAAATAGAAAGAATAATTTTTAGTTTTTTTATATTAACATATATAAATAAATATCAATAGAGAATATTATATATTCTATATATATTATCTATATTATTGAATTGATTATTTATTTGCCCGGCTTTTTCAGCTAGGCATAACAAAAAATTATTATATACTCAACATTACTCTACCCCACGGAAATCTTTAGTAAAAGGCGAAAGATTTATTCGACAATCGAGGAAGAGTTAGAGTCAACTATTTCAATATAATTGAGTAAGTATCATTAAAATGATTATGAAAAATGATTGAGAATTATATATCTATTTATGTATGTAAAATATTTTTCATAGACTATTTAATTATAATTCTTATTAAGTGAAATTTATATTTGTACTAGATAACCCGACAAACGTTGTTTTGCCTTATAAATTATTTCTAGTTTCTAGATAAATTCTTGTGTAGACAAAAAGTAACTTACTTATTATAAGTGTGTAAGTATGTGGTATATGCATGAAATAGGCATGGAGCGCTATGAACGAAAAGAAAAATAAAAATAAAAAACGCAAAACAATATTATTTTTAATATATTTTATTATTTTTATTATTTTAACTAACAAAAGTCGAAGATAAAATCACTCAGTGAGTCTTGGATTAACTGTAAATAAGCGTTCGATTTAAATAAATTGAGACATGCATCAACTGGTGAAACTTGCTTGCGGGGCATCCATTTTTTTGTTTGAGCCCATGTGAAATAGCGTGGTACTTGTGAATAGAGTAATGTTCTTGCAAAGGCACCAAAATCATTCGTACTATTACACAATTCAAGAAATGCAGTGAGTGTAGATTTAGGTGGATTTGTATCACGATCAATCACTGTCTCGTTCGTGAAAAAAACACGCTGACCGTTTTCAAGATGGACGTCTAACTGAACAGCTGCTGGATCCCGTTCATGAATTAGAAAACCGAAGATACGCCATCAGCTTCATTGGAGCTGATGTACCGACCAATTTGGTAGAGCGTAATTTCACCGTTTTTGTTAATTGGAGGAGCACTTACATTAGTATTTTCTACTCTAAACACAGCCATATCACTGCCTTTATGGACATACTTATATATTTGATGCTCTTCACAGAACTGCAAAACTCAACATGTATATGAGCATTGTATGTCTTGCTTAGCAGAGGCGAATACGGCACCACCCGCCATTGTCCCCCATTATCGGGATTTCTTCGACGATATATTGGATATCCGTCGGTATTTGTTATAGTATCATTAGTGAAATCTTTAGAAAAATTTTTAGTACATTTTCCACCTGCCATGCAAGGCGAAGACGAAGAAACGAAATGGATGTAAATGCTCGATCTACTTGTTGGCGTAGTTACATAAAATATTAAGAAAAAAATTTTTCTTTTTCAAAAATATAAACAAAATTTATGCCAAAAAAATAAAAAATTTTTTGTTAAAGCAATAAAGATATTTTTGCTGGATAGGGACACCCTAATCACTTTAGCGGTATGAAAAATAGATAGTAGCCGATTCCCAGACCTACTGAATACGCATATAAAATTTGGTAAAAATCGGTAAAGCCGTTTCGGAGGAGTACGGTA
>NW_024032217.1:0-11387 GCF_002237135.1 Teleopsis dalmanni | reverse complement strand
AAACAGCTGATTCACCCATCAACACAAATTTTATTTGAAATAAGAGTAAAGTCTGTGTAGCATTTTAAAATTTCACCAGGGATGTTATGCTCTCTCAGCTGGTGGAACGCACTTGTGTATACACAGTGTTACTCAAAGTTACTACGAGTAACTCGTGAAATAGATCTATGATGTATACATAAATAACAGTTTTGTTTCATTTTGTACGACAATTTTATTCACTTGTCACAATTATACACAAAAGCATTATTTTTTACGGTGAACTGTCCAAGTTAAAATGAAATTCATTTTGTAAAAATTACGATTCAATTCTCTTTTCCTGATATGAACTTGTTTTGCTGTCGAAGTTCAGAATAATTCGAAATGACAGCTAAAACTACAAACAAAACTCTCATGTGAATTCAATATGAAATTATAATCAAATATCTAGTGTGGATCCAATATATATATAACCGATTCCACACTACACAATATAAAAACACAAACAACACAAGTTCAATACGATCATCAAATAGTTTGCATACAAAGATGCAATGGATTTGATCAAGATTAATATCAGTTAATATGAAATTTCTGCTACGTTTAAGTTAAGAAACCAAAATTGAATTGGTTTCTTTAGTTTTGAATAATTGATAGCATTAGTGTTCTTTTAAGCCTAGTAATAAAATCTATTTCAAACAAAAACTGACCCAATACTGCATATAAACAAAATTTTTAACAATGTCAAAAATTTTTTAGTTCGGAGTGCATGTTCATACTGGGTTTAATGTATAACCAATCAGCTGATTTCTTACCGCACAACTAATTCAGTCTTAAAGTTTAATTTAAAATTCGTATTAATACTCATATGCTATTCACACGACAAAATTAATGCTTCTTATATTGGATTCACACTACAGTTTTGTTTATAATTTTAGCTAACATGTTTGTAATTTTAGCTAGCAATTGTTGTTGGATTCAATGCAATATGGATATTTTTGACAGCTAAAATTACAAAAAAATCCTTCGTGTGAATTCAGTATAACACTAGAATTTTTAAGTTTGTATTCACACTGCATTTTTGCTCTTTTGAACAACAAAAGGTAGAAAATAGCATATTTATGTAATTCAAGTAATTATCAGATTTGCTGGATAATTAATTAATTCGGTAAAGTCATTAAGTTTTATAAATCTACATACTAAATTAGTTGTAGCAACCCAGTATCGGGATTTCGGTCTCACGCATAACTCCCATCGTTAATCATTTCCCCGAAGACATAGACTACTTTTACGCTTTCAACTACCGCTTTAAGAACTGTTTACACTGGAATATCGTCACTTATTCACACGACATTACAAATCTAGTGAAGTCACTGGATCTTAGTTCATTAAGTACATCAATGTTGTGTTAAGCTTCGTACAGCTCAGGGTTCCTTCGGATGCAGCTGTCTTTGGTCAACTCGTAGAGGGACAAAGATTTTAAGAAATACTTTTGTGAAATACGATTCTATGCTATATTCAGTTAAAATAATATAGAATAGAAATTATACGAGTTACTGGCTCCCAGTGGAGCAGAATTTTCATACTTACTGGCCCTAACCGAACTGAGAACACTCTGTTTTTCCAATGACGCTCAAAGTGTCAATAAACACATATACTACATATGTCAACAACTTAAGAGAGCTTAATAGTTAATTAACATTAACTTTTGCCGTGTGAAATGACAATATTTTGTACATTGCTGAATTGGCTCCAAAAATTATTAAAAAAAATTTTACAGAATATTAATTAACATAAAAATATTAAAATATTTATATTCAAATATTGTTTCAAACATAAAATAAATGAATTTTTTATACGGCAAACTTTCGCTTAAGAGGCATTACTTTTTTTTTTTTTCTTAACTAATGATTCTCTAACATTATTTCGATAATAATTTATTTTATTGGCGTTTTAATTTCACTTTATGGCCAAGATGCTTATCCATTGTTTTATTGCTAGAAAATTGTATTTTATGTAATTTAAAAATAATTATCCAATTGAGATGTACACGTACACAAATTTATTACGACACAGTCGGGTATTTAAGCCAAAATATAGGATCACACGTGCAACAATAACCGACAATAACGTTTAACCCACGCGTATCTACCGTACCATAAATGTAATGCTAACCTCTCCTAGTCGAGCCGTTAGTGTAGTGGATAAGAACAATAATTGCCCATCCGAACATAGCTAAGAATATAATTGCACTCGCATGACTAACATAAACGCATAAATGAAATCTACGCACGTAAATTTGTTAAACTGTTGATCCCCCATTTAAAGAATTTCCATTCTGTGTACATATGTACATATGTATGTATATACATACGATGTACATGCATAAATGCTACAGGTTTAATGGCTTGAATATTTCAGCAAGCCATACTCTTGAAAGCTTTACTTGAAATAATGAGAAAAAATTTACTTCTAGTGAAATGATTTCATTGCTATAATAATATAAAAAATAAAAAAAATATACTTAACTTATTATTAACATAAAAAAAAAGATTTTTAAAGGATAAGCACATTATTAGTAGAAAATTTTTTTTAATTCTATATTTTAATATACTACATAATATATAATATATGTTAATCATGCAAACATAAATACATTTTAAATATTATGTGTAATATACATCATAAGTATGTAATAATGTAAGTACTTAAGAAGTTCAGCTCTTAACAGAATCGTATAATATATGTCTTCACATCCATATACGTGCATATATATATATTGCATATACATATAGGTACATTCGTATAAAAATGTTGCAATATCCAATAATTAATATTCTCAAGTCAAAAAATATCCAAATATCATGGTATTGTATTTAATTGGAACTTTTTTACAACACTAAACACAGCAGACTTTTTTTCCTTGATTACTGGAATCGAGTTCCGATACATACAATCCAATGGTTGAAATTCGTTCTCGAGACTTCCCTTAAGGGGATATTATACATAAGATTTGGTCGTACAGCTTGGTCGTACGTTGAAATCGAAATTTTTCTAAAGTCTGATGTGTAATAGCAATGCACGTCTAACGACAAATAGATTGGAACGGCGTTCTTCGTACACTGACCACTACGGTACTCATTTTGGAAGTTCTTCTGGTATGCATATGAACGAGGTTAGTCACAACGGGTCATTATTTGAGCTTAAGCCGGTCCACTACTTGAATCTAACCTAACCTATTTTAAGTTTACACATTTTTGCTTGTACTTTACACAAAGCACGAAAAAACTAATAACAGCTGATTTGATAATTTAATTTTCCGAGAATAACAGAATAATTTAAGCTAAGACCACTTTCTTATATATCTTTTAATTGCCGTCTCCCTTATGTTTAATTATTTTTTTTTATAATTATTTTATTAAAAATCTGTGATGAAATTTGAAAAAGGTCATATGCGGAACTATGCTACTGTGTTTAAAGACAAAAAAAAAAAATTTAAAATTAATGTGTTATATTAAATATTCCTATTACCTATTTTTTATTTTTTCATAATTCTTATTTTAGAAATTTTATTTATATATAACTTATTTATAGTTTTGAACAGATTAACAATTGTGCTATTCAGTTATTAATTTTTAATAATATTGTGAGTTTATATATGTACATACATTATACATATTATTCTCCTTAACATATTATGCATGAATTATAATATAAAATATTCTATAAAAATAATATTTATAATTATGCCTATGTTATATATATATATGTATATTGATATTATAAACAATATTAATTTTCAAAATATTTAAATGTAAAACTATAAAAGTTTAAACGCCATATTTATTTTCTTTTCTTTTGATTAGAATGATTCTTGCTGTGCGAATTCGCCGTGTACACTTGAAAAAAAATCTGTAAAAAATTTCTAATAAGTTGTGACAATTTCAGTTTCAATTAGGTTTGTGAACCTTTAAGAACTTATAATGCAACACAATTGTCCACTTAGCTAATAAACCTAAGTGGTTTCTTAGGATCGGCGGTATAACATGACTTAGCAATTCTAGTTTGGCATAAGCTATAGTCAAAATAGCTGTGACTATAGCATATGTTTAAATAAATATAAATATAAATTATTTAACATTTTTTTTTATATTATAATATATATATAATAATAATATACATGTATATTAAATTTTCATTTTTTTGTTAATAATAATAATAAATAGTGGATTAAGGTCAAGTAACTAGTTTTAGTTTATTTTTATTATTTCGCGATATAACAGATTATGATAACAGAAATCTATGATACGTGAATCGTATATATATAGCTAACTGATATTAATATAGCTAATATGTTTATTATAAGGAACTAATTTAAAAGTATATAAATAAAGAAATATCGTTTTTAGGTGTTGTTTCAAAGCCTTAAAATTAGTCCTCAGTTACTAATATTTTAATTATATTACAAATATTTTTAGTAAACAATTGTCATTGCTCATTTGTTTTTACAAGTGAATTCGCCGCATTTTATTCAGAATTCCACTATTTCATTCGAATTCGCCACATTTTATTCAGAATTGTACTATTTCTTTCCCTTTTCGATCAAAGAATAGGTATTCTTTGATATCGATGTTTCGATTTACAGCGAAAGAAGAACAAAAGAAAATTTTGAATAACACAAGTCGTGAGGCACTATTTGCTTCTTGTTGAGTACAGATAGTGTCCAGTGTAGTAGCGTAAATTTGAGATTCACGGAAATTATTTAACTTAATAATATTATTTGGTGAATTGTTATATTTCGTGGCAAAGATCTTACTTCTCTTGTATTTCGTGATTACTGATCTTTCTTTACTGAGAAAGGGATAATTGAATTTATAATTACTTTTTTCAGTCAATATAAGTAAAGTGAGGCTGCTTCCAAAAAATTCAGCTTTCAACGCAGAGACAGAATTCTTGCTAATTTCTTCCAGCTTTTTTCTTTCTTCTTCATTCTAAGCAAAACACGAGGTAAGTCAATATCTATTACAAAAAGGATAAAAAATATATTCTTTCTTTATATAAAAAATTTGCTTGGTTATAAAGGTCGCCATCTTGTTAAAATTACTTAATACTAATATAATCTAGACTTCTGAATAACTTATTCGGTGTGATTAGTTGAAATACTTTGTTAAGGGGAAAAAAAGATTATTTTTTTTTATCAAAATTCTGGTTATTTTTAACTTTTTGCTCTTTTATCTAACTATCTGACCCTTTGGTATGTTTGGGTATCATATCCATTTTTGTGTTGTTTTGGCGTCTTGACTTCGTTGCCATATTGGATGTATTAGCGTTTTTATGTTTAGCTCATTTAAAGTGATGTTTTGTTACTGCTTTATTGGTCATCTTATTTTCCATTCTGTGCCTGCTAATTTTTTAGGTTATGTTCGACTGATATTTAGTACCATGTCTTCGGTCACAATTTCGTATGTAAAAATAGACCTCAGAATTGTTGCTAATTGCAGTAATGCTAATGTCCTCCGTTTTTTGCTTTTTAATTTGTTTTTATTTTTTTTTATTTTTTTTTTATTTTTTTTTTTTTTATTTTTTTAATTTGTTTTTATTTTTTTTTTTAAATTTTTAAATTTTTTTTATTTTTTTTACTCTTTTAATTTGTTTTTATTTTTTTTTACTCTTTTAATTTGTTTTTATTTTTTTGTTTACTCTTTTAATTTGTTTTTATTTTTTTTTAATATTTTGATTTTGTTTTAATTTTTTTATTTAGGTTTATTTTGTTTTTCCTTTTTTCCTTTAATTTATTTTTTTGATTTTGTTTACATTTTTTATTTTGATTTTATTTTGTGTCAATTTGTTGTTTTACCCTTTTTTGTTATTTTTTAATATTGTTTTTTATTTGTTTATTTTTTTCTTAATTTGTTGTTATTTTTTTAATTATTTTTATTTTATTTTTTTAATTAGTTTTTTTTTTAAATTGGTTTTTATTTTATTTTTTTAATTTGTTTCTTTTATTTTGTTATTTAACAAAAAATTTTGATATTTTTCTTTTTTCTCCTTTAGTTTTATTTTTTTAGATCTTTCTTTTTAATCCTTTTTTTAATGTATATTTTTTTATTGCGTTTATACGTTGTAGAGTAAAAAAAACAATAATTTTTTGTTGAAAAAGAATAAATAAATATATTTTTCTGTTAATCAGCTGTTAGTAGAAATAAGTAAAAAGTTTAAATAAATTCTATTTTTTGTAATTATAGTATAGATAATTCATTTTTTTTTTTGGGTTGTTACTCATTTCCTATGTCTGATAAAACCTCTGCCCAAACCTAATGCCTAAAATATACTGTTTGTTTTTATATTTTTTATTATAATAACATTAAATTCGAATAATTGTTTTTATTTTTTTATTATAATAACAATAAATTAACAAAATGTACACTACAAAACTTCAATAAAATAAGCTTTTATATTTTTTCTGTAATGCAAATACTAACGTGGATAGTGATCACATCAAAGGATAGTTACATTGAAATTTCACATTGTATCATTGCATCAGCTTTGATTAAATTATCCCAAAATTCGTCTAATAAATTAATTTATCATTAATATGTAAATCAATATATGACTAATACCATTTTTTGAAAATTCGTAAAGAAGTGAAGTTTTATTGTTTGCTGCTACTATTACTTTAGAGATTCACTTTATTTTTTTAAAAAATATATATGTCTTCTAATCGAAAGGAAGTAATTAAGTTAAATAAATTACTTTAGAAATTAATATTTCGAATACTTTCTTGAACAAATCATTTTCAGCTCTGGTAAAACCAAACATGGACGAAACTGAACTTTTTTGCGTCATCTGCCAAAACAAAGTTGTCGACATGGTTCAACTGAATTGTGGTCATGATTTTTGCAATATATGTTTGAAGAACTTGGTTTCGTATGCCAATAAAAAAAAGAGAGGCAGATATCGTTGTCCATTGTGTAAAAAAGACTTCATAGAGACTAAAGTAATAATTTGAGTTTTATAATTTATTTAACGACTACTAATACATATATATATATAGGACGGTTACTTGACAGTAGAAGAATCCGCTTATTATTCCACTGAATCTGATACTGATACGGATAATGAATTAGTAGAAATGGTCTTCGATATTGATTGCGAGTTGGTTACAGACACAGAGATGAATATGGATGATGATAACAAGGTAAATGAATCGGATTCTTCCACTAATTCGGATTCTGGCACTGAATCGGATTCTTCCACCGAATCGGCTACTGACATAGAAAAGGGATTGCATATTGCTATCACCATTTCTAGTAAGCAGTTGCCTACAGACACGGATATGGCTGATTATGATGATAAAAATGAATGATGAAAAGATATATATGTTGATTTGATAAATGTTTAATTTGCTAGTTAATTTGCAATAAATATTTTCTTTAAGAATCATAAATTCTATATTAGAATTTTTTATAACATATTAATTCTTTATAAGTGCATGCATATTTATAATATAAATAATTTACTAATACAATGATAGGTAAGTGTGGGCATTTTTTTCTTTACTTAAAATTAGTCCAGGCTTTTGATGCCCGTTGCAATAATATTCAAAGTTCAAAGTAACAAAGTTCTTAATTTTTCTTTCTTCATATATAAATTATCTGAAGCATTAAAATATATAAGTAGTATTCTGAGTTGCACTGAATTAGTGTAAATGTGTAACACAAGACTTTGAAACATAGGCTCTGCTTTCTTACAACTGGAAAGCATTTTTAGAAGTGGTGAGCCGCTTTTGGAGCCGTATAGAGTGAGTCCATTAAGTTGTTATTGTATTGTTCAATAACACGTTAAAACTTTATAAATCCGATTTCGTGAAAATTACGGTTAATCGGGAGTTAATTAAAATTGTTAACCTGAAATATTGAGACATTAATACGGTAATCATTAGAAATCTAGGAAAAGCCCTAATATATATTTATTTTTATTTTATTTATTTTATATTTATTTTAACAACAAATAAAGAATAATTGACAATAATCTATTGTTTATTAAATTAGTCCATAAATTAAATAACATAAAGAAAAATAAATTATATAACATAAATATAGCAAACTATATATATAATATTATGTATATGTCATTATAATATATACAATTATTAATAACGTGTGATCTGGATTAGGGAATAAATGCTTAATCCGAATTACAAGGACACGTAAAGAATATTTTGAATTTACTAAGTTTATCCTAAGATACCTATTATCAGAAATCGACTAAATATTATTTTTACATTTTTGCTATCTTGTAGGATAGTATTATATTGAAACTTATCGAGTTTTATTGTATATTCTATAAATTGTGCTTAAGGTCTGTTCTGAAAGGTCTCGCATTTTTTATTATTACACTAAGAGACTGACACTAAGAGACTGATACTAAGAGATTAGTTAAGGCTGAAACAGATTAGAATAATCATTATAAGTCCTAAGATCTTTAAGAGCGTTTTCTAATGTTTTTACAAATATTTTGACAAATAATGCACTCTCTTCTGAATACATTTAAAGGCGAATTCAACACTTGGTACTTCCAGTTTAAAAAAAAAATATTTTTTTCCCCAATAATTAAATATAAGAAATAATTCCAAGACCACTGATGATGGGTATTTGGCAATACTCGAAACAACTGCATGATCAGCCAATAATTCAATTAATTAAAATTAAATAAAAAATCTTTGTTGTTGCAATTCACTACTGTTCAAAACCTCTCTAACAAATACTATAGTTTCTATTAAGTAAAGTAATCACTACCATTACAACAGACGTAAAATTACAATTAAATAGAAATTGAATAATGTGTGTTTTATGGACCAGCAAAATGAGGTCCAATATATTTTACCATTCTTTTGGAAATCGCACAGTGTTTATCATTGATCCAAATAATTATTGACATTCTTGTGTAAAGTTAAGGTTTAGCTGTCTAATGATAATATGAAAGTATGAAGATAAGAAAAATTTTAGGATAGTGTCTGAACTATAATCCTTACAGAAACAGTTAAATTTAATTTAAATTTAATAAAAATGAATAAGAATAACGAGTAAATAAATAATGATATAAAAAAAAGCAGGCATTAATAAAATGACAACCATTAAAAAAAATCATAATTTTGAAATCATAATTTTACATTTATGAAAGCATTCTGAAGCCACTGTTCATGAGTGTCCATGAATGCGTCAAATTACTGAGACATCCTCATATGTAGTCATATCCTTTATTTTTGTTTAGTGCTTACTGTATATTTTGGGAACACATTTTGATATTGCTTTTGATACGTGAAGGTACTTTAAACTATGGGTTCCATATGAACTCACAAGTCATGAGGCACTGGTACACATCACACCTCACCACACAACGACATGTGTTTACTCATGTCTCACAGTTTCGACAATTTTTAAATGCATTTAATTTTTCCGTATGTATAGCATTTCGCAATTTACCATTATCCTCAAATCCTAGTGAGTATGTGGATTTGTTAAATTAAAATGGAATTTATTCCAGTGTCATTTACCGGGTTATATGTAATTGCGGATTTGGTGTAATGTGAAGTAAGTATTCGTAATGGCGATGATGTCGTTTAGGTCGGTCGGCCGGTCGGTTGGTGTGATTGCAGAAATGCTGACTGACAGCAATGAAAATTTTGACACCAAATATTTTAATTAAAAGTAAATCCAAGTTTGTATTTTTAGGTTGTCTTTGCATTAATATAAACATTTTAAAATGTTCAGCTTTTTAATATTTTGCTTTCATTTTAATTTCAAATAAAAAATTCAAAAATAAATTTGTTACTAAATAAAAAAAGAATACTTAGTAATAAAAGTGAGAACCATAAGTACCACTGTACAGGGTGTTTCCAGAATACCTACATAAGTTTCAAAAAAATATACTGAGTCTAGATAGTTTAGGTACTGAATGATTTGGTAGTGGATATACTAAGGCTAAATTGTTCCGTTACGATGGAGAAAGAACCCAGTATTTGTTAAATATTGGGATCATGTTCAAAAGGTAAAATTTTAGAGATTTCGTCAATATAATAAATTGTATTAGCGTTGGTAAAAAAACTCCAGAGAAATAGGAACCTTTATGATTTGGTAGTCGACATACTTAAGCTAAATTGGCCTGTTAAGATGATACTTAAACCCAGTTACTCCTTGAATATGGGGAGTTTGTATAAGGGATAAGAATATTAACCCTTTTTGAAATATTTTGTCAACATTACAATAATATATACAACAATAAGAGAATAATAAATAATTAATAACAATAAAACAATAATATAAAGTCACGCTGGTGATATCATGTCTTTACTGCAGCTAGAAATACTGCCGTTAATGAAATTAAGATTTGAATGTTTCCATTGGCATAGGCTGATTTATGCATGTGAAATAGCTTGTTTGTTAACATTTAACATATAAAACATGACAAATATTTTAAATTTTGATCGTATGCCTTAAAGAAAATTTATTCTAAAGGATTGTATTCGACTTTTTTCGCCTTAAAAAGGCTTGATTTATTTATAATTAGCTCATTTATATGGAAGTCATACAAATGGTAAAACCATTTACTATTAACATGGTAAATTGTACTCATGAGTAAAACTGCCTAAATGACACAGTGGACACATGGTAATAAATATGAGACATCCATCAGTTGGTAATCACATACTACTGATGTCATTATTATTTTGTTGAAAGGTGGACATAAACAAAGAAGGTGATTAAAATCATCGTTCTTTTGGCCGATGGATACCTATTAAAGGTTTTTCAAACATATCCTTAAATTCTATGAACAATGAATATAATCGAACCAAAATTAAGTACACACAATCAAGAGCAGGTAAGTTTTTATTTCACTAGTAAAGATTTTAATGAAAAATATAATTTTTTATAGATATCTTAAAAACAGAAGTGATTTGGTATACATCAAAGTTGACGATAATGCAGTACAATAATTTTGTGTCATTGATGATTTAAGGATGTATTTGATATATTCTCTATAATATATAAAAAATTATAAAAATAGTTTTATAAACAATCATGGAGAAATTGACACTAGTTTCGATTTACAATGGTCAGCAGTATCGACGCTTATGGAATTTGAAGTTACTAACAGTCACGATTATTGGAAACATTATGTCAAGGTAGTAGTACCAGATTTGAATAATATTATTTTATATGATTATTTGTATACCTATAGATTGCAAGTAATTCAAATTATTAACTTTAAAAGATTATTATTTAGTTTCATCACAGATAATCTATTACAATGAGTATTAATTTTGAAAATAATTTTATTTCTTTCAAGTTAAAATATAAAGTATATGTTAAATTATACATGTGCATTTGATGGGAATAATTTTGCTA
>NW_024032216.1:0-11388 GCF_002237135.1 Teleopsis dalmanni | reverse complement strand
CTGAAGAGTGGCAATATTTTGGACCAAAAACCACACAAAAGTAGATTTCTTCGATTCTAAAACAAATAGTAGTTATTATTAAATAGAAAAGCTTGGCAACTAAATATTAATTGTTATTGAAAATATTTCTTTTTAATTTGTTTTTTAATTTTTACGTTAGCTGTGCCAATAATTTTGTTCAGCCAAATTTAGTTTTTTGTTTGTTTTTTAATTTTAAAAAATTAAATATTAAAGGAAATTATTATTATTATTATTGAGTAAGGGATCGTGCACTGCAACCTAAAAGATGTATTGTGCCCCTTTGTCGGGTTAGAGTATTTCTCCAAGTCCGATTTCTTTAATGAAAGACAGTATGGATCCTATTTTTCCCAGTCTTGAATCCTTATGATCCACGAAATACCCTCCTAGGTGTTTCTTTCGCTTATGCATCAGTGCCGGGCACTCCCCAAGCACATGGTATGCCATTTCTCTCTCTTCCCTGCAGTATCTGCAGTCTGAGTTGGATTGAATTTTTAACTTCGTTAGGTGATTATTCAATCTGCAGTGACCGGTCAGTAATCCCGTAATAATTCTTATGTTAGTTTTCGATTGTACTATACAATCTTTAAAGCCTTTTAGATTGTAAGTCCCTAAAAGCATTTTAGATTGTGAGAGTCTTGGTAGCATTACCCAATAGAGTTCTCTCTCTTTTTTCTCTGCGTCATTCATAATAATGGATAGAGCTCCTTTACCTAGACCTCATAATGGTTCTGGTCCTATCATTCTTGATGCCGCGCCTCTTCTCGCAAGTTTGTCTGCCATTTCATTACCATGGATACCAGTATGTCCCGGAATATATAAAAGGTACACCTGATTGATCCTACCGAGTGTGTTCAGCTTGTCAATGCATTCCCATACCAGTTTGGATGTTACCTGGTAAGATATGAGTGCCATTATGGCTGCCTGGCTGTCAGTCAGTATTGCAATTTTACGGTTCCGGTAGTTACGTTCAAGATTGAAACTGGCGCATCTACCTATCGCGTATATTTCCGCTTGAAAGATGGTTGTATTATTTCCTAATGCTTCCCAGTATTTTTTGCCTGGTCCATAAACATCAGCTCCAGCTCCCTCATTGGTGAGAGAGCCGTCTGTACTCCATGTTATCGTGGTTTCTTTTATTTTTGGGGTATTAGACAAACCTTCCCAGTTCTTTTTGTTGCCAAGTTCAGTTTTGAAGTTTTTTGTAAAGTTATGCTTTACAATCATCCTGTCCATTGGCATTTCAATTTCTGGGATTTGTGCAGCCAAAGTATCAAGTTTTTTGCTGTTGGTTTCAAGACCAGTCACCTTGTTTGTAGTTACTCTTAGAGCAGCCCTCTTCGCCTGTGATTGCACATAGATA
This sequence comes from Teleopsis dalmanni, assembly GCF_002237135.1. NCBI lineage: Eukaryota > Metazoa > Arthropoda > Insecta > Diptera > Diopsidae > Teleopsis > Teleopsis dalmanni. The sequence goes on along the minus strand of NW_024032216.1, from coordinate 10,007 downwards.
TGAAGAAGAGTGAGTTCCAGGAGTACTTCAATTGATGACGTGGGACATGTTCTCATTGCTCCTGTTATGCTTACACATGCAAGTCGTTGTACCTTGTTGAGTGTGCTGATAACACTTTGTTGATTTGTGCAGTTCTGCCAGACTATTGATCCGTAAGTGATCATTGGTCTGATTACTGCTGTGTATATCTATCGCAGTGACTTTGGTGTACATCCCCAATTCTTACCTGCGATGGATCTACATGTCATAAAGGCTTTGGTTGCCTTTTTTGTCACTTCTTGGATATGAGATTTCCATATTAATTTTTGGTCTAAAATTATACCCAAAAATTTTACCTCCTTTTGTAGTTTTATTTCAAACCCATCTAAGCGGATGGGTTCAAGGTTTTTATTTTGTATTTCCTAGTGAATAGCACAATGGTTGTTTTTGCTGGATTTATTTTCAGCCCAACCGAATTGCACCATTCTTTAGTTAGTTTTAAGCCTAACTGGATTCTTTCGCACAGAGTATTCCCAAACTTTCTTCTGCAGATTATTACCACATCATCGGCGTATCCCTGGATTTAGGAAGCCATTCCTGTCCAGTTTTACCAATAGTTCATCCACTACCATACTCCACATTAGGGGTGATAATACTCCACCTTGTGGGCACCCTCGCGAAGTATTTGCAAAAACATTACCATTACTGGTCAGAATTTCTACTCTCCTGGTGCGAAGCATATTACTCATCCAGCGTGAGAGTGTGCCATTGACTCCTCTTTTAGAAAGAGTTGAGTTTATAAGCTCATGTGAAGTGTTATCAAAGGCTCCTTCAATGTCTAAGAAAGCGCAAATTGCTATCTCTTTCGTATCTATGCTGTCCTAAATCGTGTTACTTAGTTGATGCAGGGCCGTTTCTGTCGACTGCCCTGCCCTATAGGCATGTTGGTGACTGTATAGTCGAGTTACTTTCAGTGTAGTATTCCTGATATAGTTATCCACAACTTTTTCTACTACTTTAAGTAGGAAGGATGTGAGGCAGATTGGTCTGAAGGATTTCGGGTGAATAGGATCTCTCCTGCCCGCCTTCGGAATAAAGACCACTTTTGCCCTCCTCCACATGATTGGTATATATCCCAATGCAATACTGACTCTGGCTATTCTAGTTACTGGACCTAGTAGCTGTTCAAATCCTTTTTGAAGTAATGCTGGAAAGACACCATCAATACCTGGAGATTTCAGTGGCTTGAGCGAATTTATCGCCCACCTGATTTTAGGCATTGTGATTATATTTTTGGCAATTTTCCAATCATCCTTCTTTATTGTTTTAGGGGGTTCAGTGTGTTCTGATTCCGTCCCTAGAGATAGAGAGGATCCTGGAAAGTGTACGTCCAGAAGTAGTCGTATCTTTTCTTCTTCACAAAGTCGTAACTTAATTTCTCTATTGTACAAAGTAAGTTTTTGCCAATATTCTAACCAGTCTCCTGTTCGCTTTGAGTAGTTAAAAAGTCCTCTAACAGTGTTTCTTAGGTTTTTAAGGTCATTGTTCCACCAAGGCACATCCTTGGTGGAGTTAATCAAGCTTAATGGACAGCTATCCTCATATGCATTTAGTATGGCACCATTGAGGTTTTCTAGGTTATTTTCTAATTGAATTTCATTCTGAATGATTTCATCTAGCCCTAATTGGACAAAATTGTATTTCAGATTTTCCGTATAGTTCTCCCAATTTGTTTTTCTTGGGTTCCTTAACATTTTCTTGTTAATTAGTGAACCTTCAATGTCGAATCTTAGAATTCTGTGATCCGACATAGATGGTTCACTGGATACTCTCCAGTTTTTCACAAGCTCACACCCTCGAGTATTTCCTATAGTAATATCTAGGACCTCTTTGCGTGAGATAGTTACAAATGTTGGTGTATTACCTACATTACATATTTCTAATTTTTTATTAGTTATAAATTCTAAAAGGTACTCACCTCTTATATTGGTGTTAGTGCTTCCCCAAACTTCGTTATGTGCGTTGGAGTCGCAACCGAGTATAAGTGGTTATTTCATTCTCTCGCAGTAGTTTCCCAGTTTATCGACCTCTGCAGATGGTACCTGAGTGTCGTCTTCTGGTAGGTAACCTGTAGCTACGACTACGTTCCGTAGTACTCCGTTGATGTTAGCCAGAATCTGTATGGCAACGAGGTCCCTGGAGAGAAATTCTGAAAGAGAGATAAAGTTGATATTAATATTCAATAAAATGCAGGTTCTTGGTTTATCACATCTTACATCCCAAATTGTCTGCATATTCTTTGCAGTCAAACCACAGATTCGACCCCTGTAAATCCAGGGTTCTTGGACCAGCACTATGCTCAGGTTCGATTTGAGCGTAGCCCTTGCAATAACTGCCGACGCAGCTTTTGCATGGTGGATATTTATTTGGGCGATTCTAGTGCTGGTCATCAGGTGGTTATTCCTCCTTCGTTTCTTCTGTCAGACCGTCGTCGGTGTCTAACAGAGAGATCTAGATTCTCAATGTCCTCACTCTCGTGAGGTAGCACGCTGATATCTTCAATCTTCTCGCTCCTGGTCGCCTCCTCCTCCACTAGTTCCGCAACAGTTGCAGGTATCGTTCCTGCAGCTGGTGTATTTTCCCCAGCTAAGTTACTTCTTTCCTTGTTGTCTCGCCCCTTATGCAGGTGAATTGGGACGGAACTCAACCTGTAGAAGATCCTACAGCCGGTGGTTGTTATGGCTTCCTGAAACCGGTTGTCAATCCCGATTGTTAGGAGTTTGTCATTTTTCAAATCCTTGCTGCTAAAAACTCTCCATAGCTGAGTATGTAGACCCTCATTTTGAGTTATGAGCAGTTTTAGCAGCTTTTCCGTGTCGACCCCTTTAGCTCTTGGTAGGTAGACTGTCAACATGTGTAAATTCGGTATTTTGTCCCCGACACATGTGGTGAGTTCAGCGCCTTCCCATCCGTTCAGCTTAGGTGCCGTTCCATGGATGAAATTAGCAGCATTTCCGTCTACACAGTCAACCAGTATAAGTCCTGGTCGAAAGTGTATCCCACTAAATCGTAGCTTGGCATCCCATCCTTTATACATCTCCTCAATGAGAAGTTCCTCGATTTTACGTTGCTCATCCCTCGAGAGAGTTGATTCCGGGTAAGATTTCGGAAGAATTGCTATTCTTAAACTCTTGGCTACATTAGCGTAACTGCTGCCCAATATTATTTTTCTCGGTTGTTTTGGTGCAGCCATTTGCGTACCATCCTTTGCTTGTGGAGGTGTCTCATTCCCTCTTCTTTTCTTAGCTGATTAAAGATCGATCGGACTAATTTCTTGGGCAGACCTCTTTTAAAGTCTTGACTGGCCCTCGGTCGATTGAGCGCCTTTTCCTTGGCTGCCTCTGGTGCTAAGCCTTCGAAGGTTCGGTTTTTGATTCAATTAGCAGAGAGTTAGTATTGTTCCTAGCTTCTTTGGCCTCAGTGCGTTTTTCTGCTTTCCGTTTTGGAAACGCTGCCTGGCGATCGGTATGTTGGATATCAGACTCCGACCGATTTACCAGTTTATTTGCAGTGTGTGTTCCTGCTTTTTTTTTATATTACTATTATTGTTATTCAAATTTTGTTCCATAAAGATCCCACGAATGTGGGGGAAAGAGGTCCGCCGTGTCATAGCCCCCGATAACACGGTAAGCCCACAGTTACTCAATGAGGCGGGCAGGTATCATTGAGGTGCGACGCTAGAATACAGTCTGTTACCCCCGACTGCAAACAAGTCCGATGAACACGTGCAATTCCGGGTTGGGGGGAAAGATGGAGGTGGAGAGGGATATGGGTATTGAAATGATGATAGTAGGGACATTTAGGAATGGGAAGGTGCGGGTTTGGCTCGCATTAGCCGCTATAAGCGTTACCAGGGATCACCACGTGGAGGCCCTCCTTTCGAAGAGGGTGAGTACTTGGGATTAGTTTCACCTGCGAGTCCGTCTAGTGAAATACTAGGATCCCTATAAAAGGAAATAAAATGAAATAAAATGAATCCAAAAGCAAATTAAGCATTTCATCTAAAAAAAATTTTTTGTTTATTAAAAAATCGCATCATTAATAGAATAAAAATAGTGCTAAAGTTAAATTTGATTGCTATGCCAATAATTTTGTTCGTAACTGTATTTATATAGGAAATCTTTTTGGTGCGGCTTTGCTACGCCTATAACATCATCGCAAGCAGAGACAAATGTGTAAACACGAAATTTTTCTAAGTTTATTAATTTGTCAAAATTAGCCAAATTTAAGCTCTTTAACCAAGTAAGAAATATGATTTAAAAAGTAAATTCAATAATCTTTCATTTGGTATGTACCTCATAACTGAATGTTGCGTAATAGCTGAGACATTCAAAAAATAAAAAAATCACATTTTTTTAAATACTGACTTTTTTTAGTTAATAAATTATTAAAAAACAACCAAAGACCGCAGAGACATGCACGAATATTGATCTGAAAGACAATAAAACAAGCTTTCCATTAAAGTAAAAATCAGAAAAATCGTACTCACAGTTTTTGTACAAAATCGCATTAATGCTGTTTTTGGACGGCCTTTCCCTCTACTACCTTACGGGTTGTATACCAGCGCCTGTTGACAAATTTCGGTGGGAGCCTTTCGAAGTGTATGGCCGGTCCTTCAAAATTTCATTTTTCTTTTTCTTTTCTTCAGTGGTCAGTGGTCCAACTGAAGGCACAATGGTCTTTAATAAAAATGACCGCCAAAAAGGAGTGAACTAAAGTAAGACGTCAGCTCTTACAAACAGGCGGGGGGCCACATCGTCCTAGTGAAGCATTGAAAAGTGATGACATTTCAGTTTGGCTTCCAAATGAATTTGTAGTTGACCACAATTTATTTGATTTGGATAAAAATAAATTAGAAGATATAGCAACTACTGAAACTTCAAATACTATGAAATCGTTTGAAATTGATCCGGCAATGTTAATCGCGGAAGCAAAAATAAAAAGCATACAATAATTGCATGAAATGATCTATAGAAAAAGGGTGAAAAAGGGTCTCTACACAGCAAATGGCAGGGTAACTTTACAACATTTACTACGTGTACACTTTCCAGGATCGATCTTATGTGATGCATCTATAGATAGGCGCACAACCTGACAATCGATTAAGGTCGCTATCTGGTATCATTTTTAACATTGATAAAATCAGATGGGCAGCTAATTCTTTCAGTCCCTTCAAGTCACCAGGAAGTGGTGGTATCTTCCCGGCTTATACAAAATGGCATAGACGTTCTTATCAATCCTTTAAAGGTGCTTTTTAGGGCAAGCTTATGCTGGAAGCATTTAGCTGAAACTTGGAGAGAAGTGAAAGTGGTATTTATACCAAAAAATGGTAATAGACCAAGTGATCTCTGAAAATTATGGAAAGACTCATAGATATCTATATTCGTACAGAATTGTCTAAAAGTCAACCTCTTCACAAAACTCAATTTGCTTATTCCAAAGGGAAATCTACCGAATTGGTCTTACATAACTTGGTCAGAAAAATTGAAAAGGCCCACAAAAACAAAGAAATTGCGCTTTGTGCATTTCTGGATATTGAAGGAGCGTTCGACAATAGGAGTTATGGCTCGATCTCGAATGCCTTAACTAACAGAAATGTTGATTTTAATGTTATTTCCTGGATTAAGGCGATGCTTCAAAACAGAAAAATTACATCAACCTTAGGTAGAACATCTGTAGCTGTTGAGGCCGCAAAAGGTTGCCCACAGGGTATGCAGACGATCTAGTCATAATAGTATCTGGAAAGCATAGTAGCAGTCTATCAGAGATCTTGGTAGGACACCTTCGACGCATTTTAGCGTGGTGCGAAGGTAAGGGTCTCCCATAAGTCCGGAGAAAACTGTTGTTGTGCCTTTCACAGTCAAACGTAAACTAGACATAGGTCCCGTACGTTTAGGAAACACTAATATTTCTCTCTCCAGTGAAACAAAGTACCTAGGTGTTGTCCGAGATGGTAAACTCACCTGGAGTTCACACTTAAATTAAGTATATAGCAAAGCATTAAGGGCTTTATGGACAACACGGTCCTGTATAGGTTAAACTTGGGGCCTAAACCCAAAGATTATATTTTGGATATTAGGCAGTAGTACGTCCTATCATGACATATGATTGTCTGGTTTGGTGGCAAAAGGTCACACAGGCTGTATCTATTGATGTTTGCATGAAGCTCCAGAGATTAGCGTGTCTCTTAATGACTGGTGCTATGAGGACAAGTCCAACTGCAGCACTTGAGGCTATACTTGGATTGACACCTCTGCAAATACACATTCAATCTACGACTGCACTTAGTGCGCTTCGACTAAAACTCCACACGAACAAGGGTTGTCTTGACTATGGCCATAGTACAATATTAAAAACATTTGGAGCATAAATATCCTCAATGCGATGGAGACTATACAACAGAACTCCATCGTTTTGGCAAAAAATTTGAGGTACACCTACCATCACGTTCAACGTGGGAGAATGGAGTCCCACAGGTTGACCCAAAAAGTTTGGTTTGGTACACAGTATATATGGTGTATATGGACCCAACACCAGCATTTCGGAGGCAATGGGCACATGGCCGAGTGTTTTCCAAGCTGAAATCCACACAATCAACTTATGCGTAAGTTTCAATTTAATCAAAAAATCTTCTGGCTCGAGAATTGTTATTTACTCTGACAGCCAGGCTGCTCTTTAAGCTCTTTCTTCTTGGACTTTCAAATCAAAAAAGGTCCTTGAGTGTTACGAGCTTCTGCAATCACTTGCAGCTCAGAATAAAGTAAGCCTGTACTAGATTCAGGACCACAGGGGAGTTTTGGGAAATGAAAAAGCTGATGAGATAGCCAGAACTGCATCAAAAATGCTTTTATAGGCCCTCAACCCTTTTGTGGAATAAACTGGGCCAGTACAAAACAGATTATCAAGGAAATGGAAAATCATATGCGGCTGGAGTACTGGGTAAACTTTCCAGGACTCAGAGAAAGCAAAGCACTGATAACACCGTACCCCTACAAAGACATTCTTAAATTCTCAAAATGTAATTTAAGGTTGATAACGGGTTTCATTACAGGTCATTATGGTCTGAAATATCACCTTCATAAACTACAATTATCTGCTAACTCGGAATGCAGATTATGCCTCGAAGATGAGGAAACGACCATGACATTCTTTGTGATGTCAGCTTAATAACGCAAAGAAAAACCTGTTTCACTAAAGATTTCTGTCACCAGAACAGATTAAGACTTTTCTTTAGATTCGTTCTAGACTTTATTCACAAAGCTTAAAGGGCTTTGTTTTGTAACATAAAATTTACACTAACTAAATTTTACTACACAAATAATACCAAACAACACAAATATAATAAAAACAAAATAAACAACAAGAAAACAAACAACAATAGAAAGAAACTTGTAAACAACGAACCGTTGAAATCACAAGAACAAAGATACTGCTTGCTTCGCACATCACAAGTATAAAAGGCGAAGCAAACGCAGTAGACGGGGATTCAGCAAGACAGCGAGCTAAGAACAGGTCGCTCTATATTACATGTGCTGAAACACCAAGAATCGAAATTTACATCTCGATTTCTATTTTGTTTTTTTATTTTTTTTTTATTTTTTAATAGAAATACACATTTCTATTAAAAATCATAATTAATAACGAAATTAACATTTCGTTAATAGTAATAGAAATATAAATTTCTATTACTCTATTGTTCATAACGAAATCAAATTTTCGTTAGTAAATTACGCGGTAAGGTGATAATACCACATGAGTATTAGCACCCATACCAAATCCATTGTATGAAGAAGAAATTCACATTTCTTCAAACCTTTTGTCAGGGGCGTCGAAATTAACATTTCTACGCCAAATCCATTGTATGAAGAAGAAATTCACATTTCTTCAAACCTTTTGTCAGGGGCGTCGAAATTAACATTTCTACGCCAAAATCCATTGTATAGAGAAGAAATTCACATTTCTTCAAACCTTTTGTCAGGGGCGCTGAAATTAACATTTCTACGCCAAATCCAGTGTATAAGGAAGAAATTCACATTTCTTCAAACCTTTTGTCAGGGGCGTCGAAATTAACATTTCTACGTCAAATCCATTGTATAGAGAAGAAACTCACATTTCTTCAAACCATATCACCGTACCAACGTCACCATCCACCGTATTCCACTGTTCCTATCAAATAAATTTATTGTAGGACTGAACCTTGAATCCGGCGAGTAAAACCCCGGCCAGAAAGGTTCGTTACAATTGGCGCCCGACCAGGGACAGTGGGAACAGAACTGACCAACATCTTCAGTTGAGTATGGAAGACAAACCAACGGTGGTACCATCAGGAATCAAGGAAGTGACAGGACAAGCAGGCCGTAAAACAGCAGTCGCTTCGACAAGCACAAAACGACTAATATCAGGAGGCAAATCTTGGATTTACTTCGCTAAAAAGGAGGAACTGGTGAGTTACGCAGACGAATTCGGATTAGATCCAAGTGGTTCACTGGAGGAACTTCGGAAAAAACTTTCAACGTTCATGGACTCAGAGGCAGCTGAGAAAGATACCGCCAGGCTACAGGAACTCGCGAAACTACATATCAGAAGCTCATCACCGGGAGTCATTGAAAATAGACGTCCTTCGATAACTAAGGGAGGAAGTGTAACCATGGCCGAATATCCAGTAATCATCAACCAAGTCAGAAAATGGGAATGCCACTACTCAGGGGAACACGAAATACTACCATTTATAGAACGGATCGAGGAACTGGCAGATATGTACGGAATACATCGGGACTTATTACCGAAGCTAATGCCTGAAGTACTAAAAGACAAGGCACTGATCTGGTTCAGGAATAACAACAAGCGATGGACCGAGTGGCCATCATTCAAAGCAGATATTTTAGCATTCTTCTTGCCCCCAAGATACTTTGAACAATTAGAGGACAAAATACGAGCCCGCCTGCAACAACCCAGGGAACTGTTCAGAGATTATGTATTGGCACTGCAGAACATAATGCAATATTCAACATACAGTGAAGAGATAAAATTAGAGAGAATCTACCGGAACAGTCGTACCGAGTATCAATGGTACATCCGTAGGAAAGACTTCCAGTCATTATCCGAGCTGTTAACATTAGCTGGGGACCTGGAGGCACTTAGCCGCTACCGGCTAAGGAGATCAAAGCAAGAGTGATTGATGCATCTGAAGACAAGATCAAAGATGTCAGGACAGCTTGTCGTCGTTGCGGGCAACAAGGACACTTGAGGTGGAATTGTCGTTTTACAAGCATCTTATTTTGCTGGGAATGCGGGAAAAGAGGAAAACGTACAATTGATTGCTGCAGGAACCAGGGAAAACAAGATCAGGGTCCATCGACAGAACGGGGCGATGAGACCACAAGACAATACCCCGTCCCACCAGTAGGATGCATGAAGCTCAGTGAAACACGTCTGTCGGCCCAAGTAACTATTAATCACCAAGTCATAAAAGCCACGATCGATACAGGATCCTCGCGAAGTTTCATTAATTCGCAAACAGCAGCAAAACTTAAGGGGAAAATCTTGCTTAACTCGGAACCCACACAAGTACGTATGGCGGACGGCGGACAGCACTCCACCAAGCAACAAATGGCAACATCCATCACGCTTGGAACAAGAACCACAAAGTTAAGATTAATTCTACTACCAAACCTGATCGATGAGGTAATTTTGGGACTGGACTTTTTGGCTGCTATGGGAGCCTCATTAACTTGCGGAGGTCAAAATTTACAGTTTAGATATCACAAACACGGGATGACGTTAGCAAACACCATACAAGTATCAACATCAAAACAAAAAACAATGGAGTTAGAATTCAATGAATTTTTGAAAACAGAATTAGACAAGTTTTCACAGATTAAAGGACCCAGTAATATTACGGAACATCGCATCATCATGTGTCACGAGCAACCCATCAAACAACAATATTACCCACGCAACCCAGCGAT